>NW_015091719.1:333290-355279 GCF_001431845.1 Calidris pugnax | reverse complement strand
TCTCTTTTTCCTGGGGGAAAACACGTTATTTTCCTTTACTTTATCTTATTTTCCTTCGTTTTCCTCCTGCTCCCGAAGTCTTGTCCCGGTTGCATTCACGTTTTTCCTCTTTTTTTCTTTTCTCTTTAGTTGTTTTCCCCGGGTACCTATTGAGGCAAATTTCTAGAGGTTTTCCATTCCCTTACCTCCTAAAACCCACTTGTTTTTATTATTATTAATAATAATATTATTATTTTCCCCTGGCAACAGCAGGAAACCTGCCCCATGCGTTGTGTTTCTGCCACCAGATGCATCCCCAAACCGGGCACATCTGTACTCCAAGGGTGTCTGTCTCCATCCCACCTGTTGGCACTTCATCACAGGGTTTGCCCCCCCCTTCTCTCCCTTTTCTCTCCCTTTTCTCTCCCTTTTCTCTCCCTTTTCTCTCCCTTTTCTCTCCCTTTTCTCTCCCTTTTCTCTCCCTTTTCTCTCCCTTTTCTCTCCCTTTTCTCTCCCTTTTCTCTCCCTTTTCTCTCCCTTTTCTCTCCCTTTTCTCTCCCTTTTCTCTCCCTTTTCTCTCCCTTTTCTCTCCCTTTTCTCTCCCTTTTCTCTCCCTTTTCTCTCCCTTTTCTCTCCCTTTTCTCTCCCTTTTCTCTCCCTTTTCTCTCCCTTTTCTCTCCCTTTTCTCTCCCTTTTCTCTCCCTTTTCTCTCCCTTTTCTCTCCCTTTTCTCTCCCTTTTCTCTCCCTTTTCTCTCCCTTTTCTCTCCCTTTTCTCTCCCTTTTCTCTCCCTTTTCTCTCCCTTTTCTCTCCCTTTTCTCTCCCTTTTCTCTCCCTTTTCTCTCCCTTTTCTCTCCCTTTTCTCTCCCTTTTCTCTCCCTTTTCTCTCCCTTTTCTCTCCCTTTTCTCTCCCTTTTCTCTCCCTTTTCTCTCCCTTTTCTCTCCCTTTTCTCTCCCTTTTCTCTCCCTTTTCTCTCCCTTTTCTCTCCCTTTTCTCTCCCTTTTCTCTCCCTTTTCTCTCCCTTTTCTCTCCCTTTTCTCTCCCTTTTCTCTCCCTTTTCTCTCCCTTTTCTCTCCCTTTTCTCTCCCTTTTCTCTCCCTTTTCTCTCCCTTTTCTCTCCCTTTTCTCTCCCTTTTCTCTCCCTTTTCTCTCCCTTTTCTCTCCCTTTTCTCTCCCTTTTCTCTCCCTTTTCTCTCCCTTTTCTCTCCCTTTTCTCTCCCTTTTCTCTCCCTTTTCTCTCCCTTTTCTCTCCCTTTTCTCTCCCTTTTCTCTCCCTTTTCTCTCCCTTTTCTCTCCCTTTTCTCTCCCTTTTCTCTCCCTTTTCTCTCCCTTTTCTCTCCCTTTTCTCTCCCTTTTCTCTCCCTTTTCTCTCCCTTTTCTCTCCCTTTTCTCTCCCTTTTCTCTCCCTTTTCTCTCCCTTTTCTCTCCCTTTTCTCTCCCTTTTCTCTCCCTTTTCTCTCCCTTTTCTCTCCCTTTTCTCTCCCTTTTCTCTCCCTTTTCTCTCCCTTTTCTCTCCCTTTTCTCTCCCTTTTCTCTCCCTTTTCTCTCCCTTTTCTCTCCCTTTTCTCTCCCTTTTCTCTCCCTTTTCTCTCCCTTTTCTCTCCCTTTTCTCTCCCTTTTCTCTCCCTTTTCTCTCCCTTTTCTCTCCCTTTTCTCTCCCTTTTCTCTCCCTTTTCTCTCCCTTTTCTCTCCCTTTTCTCTCCCTTTTCTCTCCCTTTTCTCTCCCTTTTCTCTCCCTTTTCTCTCCCTTTTCTCTCCCTTTTCTCTCCCTTTTCTCTCCCTTTTCTCTCCCTTTTCTCTCCCTTTTCTCTCCCTTTTCTCTCCCTTTTCTCTCCCTTTTCTCTCCCTTTTCTCTCCCTTTTCTCTCCCTTTTCTCTCCCTTTTCTCTCCCTTTTCTCTCCCTTTTCTCTCCCTTTTCTCTCCCTTTTCTCTCCCTTTTCTCTCCCTTTTCTCTCCCTTTTCTCTCCCTTTTCTCTCCCTTTTCTCTCCCTTTTCTCTCCCTTTTCTCTCCCTTTTCTCTCCCTTTTCTCTCCCTTTTCTCTCCCTTTTCTCTCCCTTTTCTCTCCCTTTTCTCTCCCTTTTCTCTCCCTTTTCTCTCCCTTTTCTCTCCCTTTTCTCTCCCTTTTCTCTCCCTTTTCTCTCCCTTTTCTCTCCCTTTTCTCTCCCTTTTCTCTCCCTTTTCTCTCCCTTTTCTCTCCCTTTTCTCTCCCTTTTCTCTCCCTTTTCTCTCCCTTTTCTCTCCCTTTTCTCTCCCTTTTCTCTCCCTTTTCTCTCCCTTTTCTCTCCCTTTTCTCTCCCTTTTCTCTCCCTTTTCTCTCCCTTTTCTCTCCCTTTTCTCTCCCTTTTCTCTCCCTTTTCTCTCCCTTTTCTCTCCCTTTTCTCTCCCTTTTCTCTCCCTTTTCTCTCCCTTTTCTCTCCCTTTTCTCTCCCTTTTCTCTCCCTTTTCTCTCCCTTTTCTCTCCCTTTTCTCTCCCTTTTCTCTCCCTTTTCTCTCCCTTTTCTCTCCCTTTTCTCTCCCTTTTCTCTCCCTTTTCTCTCCCTTTTCTCTCCCTTTTCTCTCCCTTTTCTCTCCCTTTTCTCTCCCTTTTCTCTCCCTTTTCTCTCCCTTTTCTCTCCCTTTTCTCTCCCTTTTCTCTCCCTTTTCTCTCCCTTTTCTCTCCCTTTTCTCTCCCTTTTCTCTCCCTTTTCTCTCCCTTTTCTCTCCCTTTTCTCTCCCTTTTCTCTCCCTTTTCTCTCCCTTTTCTCTCCCTTTTCTCTCCCTTTTCTCTCCCTTTTCTCTCCCTTTTCTCTCCCTTTTCTCTCCCTTTTCTCTCCCTTTTCTCTCCCTTTTCTCTCCCTTTTCTCTCCCTTTTCTCTCCCTTTTCTCTCCCTTTTCTCTCCCTTTTCTCTCCCTTTTCTCTCCCTTTTCTCTCCCTTTTCTCTCCCTTTTCTCTCCCTTTTCTCTCCCTTTTCTCTCCCTCTTTCCACTTTTAATTTAAAAAATCAGCAATGGGGGGAACAGGAGCATGTTGTGATGTAGCCTTGTAAAATCCCATCCGTAGCTTCCAAGCCCTGGGTTGGGAAGGGGGGGGTGGCTTTGAGGGGCAATGCAGCTGGTTTGCCTCCTTGTAAATGATGTCTAGCCGGCAGCGAAGCTGGAGGGTTTTTTTTAAAATAATCATTTTAATTTATTGCTTGCGCCCAGGGTGAGAAGCATCCCTTGTAGAACATTAAAAGGCTCCTTCTTTAAAAGGGGAAAAAATCAAAGCTAGCGAGACAGGATTATAGCCTGTCACATTTTTGAGGGGGGTAAAAATCTGCTCCTCCGCAGAGCGGGTGGGGAAGGGAAAAAGCAAGAAGTTTGGGACAATGAGTGTTTTGCCAGTGTTTGCATTTTTTTGCCATAAATCTCTGGGTGTCTGTGTTCCTTTGCTCCTCCCCCCCGGCCCCCTTTCCCTTGAAGCCCCAGCTCATATAATTAGGTGAGACTCTTGGCTATCGGGTTTTAGAAATAAAGTTTTTAGCCCCCATGGTTTTGGAGGAAAAGCTTGAAAATGTGAACCTTGAAGAATCAAGACTGTAATAAAAAGCATAAAAGGTGTATTATTTTTTGAGCCATACCGTGGCTGTGCCGATTTCATGATTTCTTTTGTGTATTGGATTGGTGAGGGTTTTTTTAGGAGTAAGTGAGCTTGGGTACTTGTTGTTTTTTCTTGGGGTGGGGTGTTGGAAAATGGCATAAAATCAACTTGTAATTCACTGTTAATATGAAAGAGGTTCTTCTTGCTGGTGCAGCTTACATCAGAAATTTGCCTGCTTCCTTTCAGTGCCTGTTTCTCATCCATCTGCAGGTCGAGGGGGTCTCAAAAGCAGTAACTAACTTGTGTTTTGCTCTTAAGCCTTTGCAGTTCAGATGGGAACTTCACTTTTTTTTTTTTATTTCCATGAACGTGGGCATTTGTATATCACTTTTTTTTTTTTTCTGGCTCCTTTTTTTTTTTTTTTTTTTCAGCCAGGAGTTTTACCCACAGAGGCCCAGTAAGTACAATCTCCATCAGCACCTGTGGTTTTAATGACCAATTTGGCCAGAACCCCTCAGCAATATGCCTCTTCCTACAGACCTCCAGGTACTGTTCCCAAATCTCCAAGAGAAAGGGAGTAACACTTGTAATTCAATATGTAAATTCAGGAATTGGAGTCAGAATACAAAATGACTTCAGTTTTTTTTTTTATTCTGCAATGCATCGCTCAAAAACAGCTTCTAAAATTAATAGCTGAGCGACCCTTTTTGTGTGTTTGAGACAAAAGAAAAAAAAGTAGGCAGCTTTTTGAAGCAATTGAAATGAGAGTAACAAGATTGCTTGATATGATACGGATGTTAATTTTTAATCTGAATTTATTGCCCTCTGTTAGCACCTCCGTGTCACAGTACAAAGGATGGCCTTTATTGTGCTGGAAACTGTATTAAAGATGAAGTCATGGCCATTGCTCACTTCCCCCCCCCTGCCTTTTCCACCCCCCCAAAAAAAAGAAGTTGGAGGAAAGCAAACATCTTCCTTTTAAAAATGGGAAATTAAGCCACAAAAAAGTGATGTGCGTGAGAGCCTGTGCACGAGCTGAGGGGCTTTTTATTTTCATCAGTTTGTAGGGAACTTGAGAAAAAAAATGAGTCGCATTGCTGGGAAAAGTCATGCAGTGAAATAAATTATGAAGTAAGCAGAGTTGGGTTTTTTTTTTGGTTTTTTTTTTTTTCATGGGAAAGGAGCCTGCTTTGTAGCCGAAATGGGAGTAGCGTACAACTGAGAATAAGTAATTGGATTAGCTTAAAAAAATAGATATTTATAAAGAGAGAAAGTGGGGAGTGGGAGATGTTCTGGTTTGCTGGAGGTTTCCAGGTGAATCCTTGAGCTTACAGGTAATTTGAAGCAAGATGAGGCTGATTTGGTCAGTGGTCTCCTCAAAGGGCTGCCTTGTGGTGTATTTACTGGCGTGGCTGCATCTCCACCTCAGGTTTGGCACAGCTGCTCTCCATCACCATCTCCAGCTTTCTTTCCTTTGTCCACCTCTTCCCTTGGAGCACCGCAGCCCAAATTGCAGCTGAGGTCCAGCAGATCCTTGATGGTCAGTCCATACTGTGAAGTATCTCCATCTTTCCAGATCACGCGTCTCCAAAAATCCCTGCAGGCACCAAACCATTTCAGATCTCTAGGTACCACCAGAGATTAAAGGGATTTGTAGTTGTTATTCCACACATCGTACATTTTTATTTTTTTTTAAAGGAATTGATAGCGACTTCCTCGTCTGGATCATGTTGCATTAAAAAATAAAAACTTGTGTTATTTAATCTACCCAGCAGGAATAGGTGATGGGTTTTATATAGCATGTTCCTTTTGGCACCTCTAATTCCTTAGGCTCTTGCAAACACGAGCTTAAAAAGTTCTGCTGCCTTGGAAACTAGGTGCCATCATTTTTCAAAAAAAAAAAAAAAAAAAAAAGTCTTTTATTGTGAGCTTAAGAGGCGACTAGTGAGCTTACAAGGGGATAAGGTATAAAACTGGAGGACCTTGTTCCTCTAAATGCAGGTCCCTGGCAAAGAGCTTAGTGCACCTGTCTCTTATTGAGCTGGGGCTTAAGGAGAGCAAGGAACATAATAGGAAAAATGTTCTGCCTTTGCAACTCGTATTTCAAAGCGCTTACAGAGGTCTGGATTGTCCCTCAAGGCACAGGATGGAAAGAGGGGAGTGGGGTTTGGGGGGTTTTGTGTCTTTCTCCATCACGGGGGATGGATGAGCTGCTTGGGAGTCAAGGAGCCCGTTGCTCGTTTGGCCGTGGGGACAGGCATGAGGTATCTGTGCTGGGGTGTAGGATGTGATGTGCTCCACAAGGCATATTTTGCTGATGTGAAGGGTTGTTGAAGGGGCTCGTTTGCATGCTACTAATGAACTGGATGAAGCTGAGGTTGGTGGAGTGCCAGGAAGGTGCATTTTGCCGGCTGTCTCATGCTGAAAAAACCACCTTGCTCTGTAGCACGACCCCAGGTGTCCCTCTCATTGTGGAGGGCTCAACAGAGGAGCAATCCTGCAAGGGACAGTGGTTGTGACAGCACTTATGGCAGGGCAGCTGTCCCCTAATGGGGATCTGTTGCAATGGGGTTGCACATCAGACCTGTGAGTCCAGGAAAACGACAAGTAGGACCCCTGATGGACAAGCCTGGGGAGATGTTGCCCATGACTTCCTTCCTTCCTTCCACCCATGACAGATGGGTGTTTGGTTTTTCTTTAGGCTTGGCTGAAAGTGTGTAAAGGAGCTCTGAGTAGCTTTTCTCTGCAAGCTTGGGGACTTATGTTTGCCTTGTGGTTTCAGTGCTGTGTGGTGTTGTGGATACACCAGAGGGACGGGATGTCATCCAAAAGGACCTGGACAGGCTGGAGAGGTGGGCCCAGGTGAACCTCATGAGGTTCAACAAGAGCAAATGCAAGGTTCTGCACCTGGGCCGGAACAATCCTCGCCACCAATACAAAACAGGGGGTGAGGCATTGGAAAGCAGCCCTGAGGAAAGGGACCTGGGGGTGCTGGTGGACGAGAAGCTGGACATGAGCAGGCAGTGTGCACTTGCAGCCCAGAAGGACAATCCCATCCTGGGCTGCATCAAAAGATGCGTTGCCAGCAGGTCCTGAGAGGGGATTCTGCCACTTTACTCTGCTCTGGTGAGACCTCACCTGGAGTATTGTGTGCAGGTCTGGAGCCCTCAATATAAGAAGGACATGGACCTGATGGAGAGGGTCCAGAGGAGGGCCACAAGGATGATCAGGGGGATGGAGCACCTCTGCTCCGAGGACAGGCTGAGGGAGCTGGGGTTGTTCAGCCTGGAGAAGAGGAGGCTCCGGGGAGACCTAATAGCAGCCTTCCAGTACCTGAAGGGGGCCTACAGGAAGGCTGGGGAGAGCCTGTTTAGAAAGGCCTGCAGTGACAGGACGAGGGGCAATGGCTTCAAGCTGGAGGGGAACAGATTTAGACTGGAGATGAGGAGAGGGTTCTTCACTGTGAGGGTGGTGGAGCACTGGAACAGGTTGCCCAGGGAGGTGGTTGAGGCCCCTTCCCTGGAGATATTCGAGGTGAGGCTCGACGAGGCCCTGGGCAACCTGGTCTAGTTGGGGGTGTCCCTGCTGACTGCGGGGGGGTCGGACTAGATGGCCTTTGGAGGTCCCTTCCGGCCTGGACAACTCTATGATTCTATGATTCTAGCTCAGGCTGACACACAGGAGGGATGGCTGTGTCAGCTGGGCTGCACTGACCAGTTCATTTAGCTTTGCAATCATCAGTTGTTGAGCTATTTTGCCAGTTAACATTTACTGCTGGATCTACAGGAGGTTGGCTGCTTACTTTAAGGCTAAGTGAAGGGGATTTGTCAGTAGTCAGGTCTATTAGACTTTGATATAGCACCAGCATGTTCATCAGGCCTGAGCGTGGTACATGGAGGAGGAGGAGGATTGGAGCAGAATTAGAAGGTATAAAGTTCAAATCTAATTTGAAGAATTTTCCCCGGATCACTTAAATGTGGGAAATGTTCCTGTGGTTTCAGGTATAAAATGTCATACTTCATAAGGAGTGTGCGTTTTAAATCTCAGCCAGATATTAAATGCCATGCCACACTCCACTTCTCTCTTTGTTAAAAAGTAAAACCCTAAATCATCTCTCCTGAAATAATGTTGTTCGATAAAATTAAAGCTTTCCAAAGAAGACAGTCCAAATAGCACCAGCCTCTCTATCATTAGGAGGCCTGGGGGGGAGCGTATTGATTTTATTCTGTATTGATAATTGTTCGTCGGCGTTCAGTTAATTAATTATCTTAGATGCTGTTCTTAAAGATGCCTACCAGAGTAAATCTAGCAGTTGATACAGATTGACAATTAACATGTACCAGATGGGTTTGTTTTTTTTTTTTGTGGTGGTGGGGTTTTTTTGTTAGTTTTTTTTATTTTTTTTTTTGTGGGTGAGAAAGAAATAGGAAAAAGGATCTGACTCGGGCTTCTGGCAATTATCCAAGTAATTTGTTAGTAGAGGTTTTAAGAGAACCGGTTGGCTCGAACGTTTGGCTTTAGCTAGCAAATTTTTAATAAATGAACCCAAACACTGCCTCAAGCTTTAGTCGCTCAGGAGGGCGAAGGTCGCTTCTATCTTATTCTGCAAAACAAATATTGGAAATAAGTAGCATTTCTTTCGGTTGTGTAATGTGAAGATATATTCGGTATCGTATGTGAAATGGCACTTCTGGACAGACCCATTTCAGTCTCATTAAGATATACAGATACTCTGACCATTCACACACTTTATAGCCTCACCAGTCAGCAATTTAAAGTGTTATATATGCTTCTCTCTTAGGATTTTTCATGGAGAAATGACAAAAAAGTTTGACTGTTAATACTGGCTACGTCTACACATTAATCACTGAAAATTTAAAAAGAAGCTCACATTTTTAAGCAAACAAGGAGAAAATGCTACACAAGATAAGCCACTCTCTGCTCCATTCGATCGGAGTGGGGTTTTAGCTGATGCCCTGATGTCTTGTGTTGTGGTAAACAGGCAGGAGGTTTGGTGGGACCAGCCTGTTGGGGAACCCTGGGATGGTGAGGACTGAGCCCAGCAAAGCACCACTTGCTTCTCATGGTGGGAGGGGGATGAAGATGCTGGTCTTTGGTGCGGTCAGTTTATATGTGTGCTCTTTGATGGTCCTTCTGTTCATGGAAAAAAAAGTAGCTGTGAGGTGGTACCACAAATTTATGGGGCGACTAGGATGCCTGAAGCCAGCACTGCTAATGCATGAGATGTTGGGAAGTCCTTTGCTCTCCAGCTGGTGAGCTGGTGGTTCTGAGGATGACCAGGGTAGAGAAGACTATGAGTAAGGGCCAAGGGAGGCAGCTCAAGGCTTCAGGGCTCGAATCTGGATCAGGAAGACCCTCTTCCAGACCCGCTGTTTGAGCTCCAGGACTCGATGTCTTGAAAGTCAGCAACTGAGAGTGACTTGGGCCTAAAGAAGACAAGGATGTTCACCATCTGCTTTAGCAGTTCCGCGCCCAGAAGAGGAGGAATTTGTGTGCTATTCACGCACTCAGGTTGTTGTTTCATTGTGTTTTGTTTTGTTTTCCCTCCCACTCTCCAGTAAAGCACCTGTTGAGTTAATCCTCTTTGATTCCAACTCAAAAGCGAGGAAGTCAAACTCCTTGAGTGGCTGAGCAGCTCAACTCTCATTTCCTGAGGTTTCTATGGGGTGGGGGGGCTCTAGCTGGTGTGTTTTGGAGGCTCCAGAAGGAAAGCTATTAAATCAGGGAATGGAGGAAACTAGGGGAGGGAATCACAGAATCTTCTAGGTTGGAAGGGACCTTCAAGATCATCTTGTCCAACCGTCAATGCTTAATTTTGCTGGACATAAGGATTATGAAACGTTAGTTTGGAAGGAGGAGATACCTTGGAGCTTCCCAAGTCATTCTTTGAGGATGGTGAGAAATGTTCTAGAGGTTCCGTTTTGGTGCATCTTCAATGATCATCTTGTTGATTTAAAAAAAAAAAACAAACACCAAAAAAAGCGTCTTACTAAATGGGATGCATCCTGTTTCGTTTGGGCTGAAAAGTTAAAAAAAAAAAAAAAAAAGCAGAACAAAATGTCAGTAGAAAGTAACACCAAAAATACAGTGATTTTATAGGGAGCCACAAGCCATCAGCAGCTGGAATTTGGTGGCAATCTTTGGTTCTGCAAACATGGTGTATTTATTCACTTTTCTGACCATGAAGGCCGGGCAGCCAGTGCTGCCTGTGGAGGGAAAGAGGTTTTTCTGGAGGGTATCAGAGGAGAGGACCTTCTGTGTCTTCTCTAAGCTCTGGAAGAGCCTCTTACTCTGCTGGCCATCAGGATGCAAGCTTATGTGTTGAAAACTAAGACGGATGAGGAGTTGCCATGATCCCTCCCCTATAATTGCCCACCTCTTTGTGTTTAGGCTCTGGGGAGGTTATATCAGTGTGTGGCGACTCAATTTCCATCTGGAGCATCTCAGGATGAGTTAGGTTCAGCTGATGGGGTTGCATGAATGAAACAAAAGCAACAAATTATGCCCGACTAATTAATTAGCTACAGCAAGAGCTCAAGGGTTAATAGTGTCCCACCTAGAGCTGGAGGAACAATGCAATCCAAGAGTCCATCCCTTCCACGTTTCACGTGCGTCACTTCTTCGTGGAAATGAGTGTGAAACTTGAAGTTGGTGTTGTTTTTGGTTTGTTTTGTGGTTTTGTTATTTTTTTCCTCCTCCCGGTTCAACTTCTCCTGCTATAAATAACCAGCGCGGTGTGAGAGAAAAAAATGAATAACAAGAGGCTGGAGTTTTTTAGGTGCCTGTGGCAGGATGTTTTCTTGATTATCCTGTTTCTTGGTAAACACAGCGCTGGCTTTTGTAGCCCAGATGTTAGAGGCAGCCTGGGTTCATTGTTCCAACACCTGCTGGCCTTTCAAATGGGACCCAGCTCTGCCCATTGATAAAATTCAGACTCAAAAACCAGCAGCACCAGGCTGAGCTCCTGTAGATAGCTCAAAAAAAAAAAAAAATTAAAAAAAAAAAATCCTTGAGGATCTGACATCCGCCCTGCTTTTTTTTTTTGCTTTTTTTTTTCTCTATTATATTTGATTGGGAGGGAAAGGGAAGCTCAAGATTATTTTTTCCCCCCCTGCCCTTGTTCTCACAATAGCAAGGCAAACAATGCTCTCTGGCTTTGAGGTGGTAAACGGTGAGAAATAAGGACAATGGCTCACTTTTGCAAGGATGCAGCCAAATTTATGAATGAAACTGGTGGCTGCCGTTTAGTTTCCAGGCCTGTCTCTGCTTTTGGTGTGATGAGGTGAAATAAAAAAAGCCAGAGAACAAGCAGCTTGTGACTGTTGTGGGGTTGCAGCTCAGAGTGAGCCCAGGGAAAGATTTTTGTCTGAGTTGGAGAAAGGCAGCACAGGGTTTTTCTGCTTCCTGCGTCAAGATCAAAGCACAAAACAGGTGAAATTCTCAGCTAAACAGAGGATTGGCAGCATTTTCTTGATCTGACCCGAGCAGATGGTGGTGTAACGCCTTTGAGACTGCAGTTACAACTCTTCCTAGGTTGGCTATGTGGGGTAAACAAAGTCAGGTGGACCCTTGCTAGGATAGAACTGCTTTACAAGGTGCAGGATAATGCCACCAGCCCTTGGCAGATAGGGGTAAAATTGAGAGTGAAGGCACCAAGCGCACTTGTTTCTGCAGATACAGGTCAGTTATGCACCTTCTACACACCTGAATGGTTCTTTGGTCAGGATGTGAGGGCTCAAACCTGCTTTTTTGGGGAGAGGAGACCCTTCCAGGCTCTAGAGTGGGAGGTCAGAGAGTTGAGGTGGTCACTCAGAGCGACGTGGGGTTTAGCAGCCTCTTCTCAGATAGGAGACTTGTCTTCCACGGTGTTGTTCAGAGCGAGAGAGATTTATTTTTTTTCTTGTACTGAGGTCTCTTGCATATACTTCCCTGCTCCTCGTGCGTTCCCCACCTGTGCCTTTGGCTGCATGAGCAGAGGAGATTTATTTACTGCTGCTTTGAGCCGGGGATTGGACCAGATGGCCTCCAAAGGTTCCTTCCAAACCAAATTACTGTATATTTATCTTGCCGAGAGAGTCCCATGCCAACATTGAGTCCCTTACAAAGGCACTTAAAGGGTCAAAGGCTTTTTTCCCCCACCTCTGAAAATGAGATCTGGGACTGTAAAGGAAGCGTTCCAGCCCCAAAATAATCATTTTGCCTGAGACAGGTGAAATCAGGTGGCCAGACCTGCGTGAGCTGTGGCTTTATCCAGCTAAACAGATGTGCCTTGCCCCTTGGCAGCCCCAGATGTTGTTGCAGAGGGAAGGGTTTGAAGGATGCCTAGCTCCGAGCATCCCGTGTGTCCTCCTGCACGTTAGGGGTGTCCTAGGAGAGGAGACGCTGCTCCACCTCTTAGATGAAGCTGTGGAGGGAAGGGTTTGAAGGATGCCTAGCTCCGAGCATCCCGTGTGTCCTCCTGCACGTTAGGGGTGTCCTAGGAGAGGAGACGCTGCTCCACCTCTTAGATGAAGCTGTGGAGGGAAGGGTTTGAAGGATGCCTAGCTCCGAGCATCCCGTGTGTCCTCCTGCACGTTAGGGGTGTCCTAGGAGAGGAGACGCTGCTCCACCTCTTAGATGAAGCTGTGGAGGGAAGGGTTTGAAGGATGCCTAGCTCCGAGCATCCCGTGTGTCCTCCTGCACGTTAGGGGTGTCCTAGGAGAGGAGACGCTGCTCCACCTCTTAGATGAAGCTGTGGAGGGAAGGGTTTGAAGGATGCCTAGCTCCGAGCATCCCGTGTGTCCTCCTGCACGTTAGGGGTGTCCTAGGAGAGGAGACGCTGCTCCACCTCTTAGATGAAGCTGTGGAGGGAAGGGTTTGAAGGATGCCTAGCTCCGAGCATCCCGTGTGTCCTCCTGCACGTTAGGGGTGTCCTAGGAGAGGAGACGCTGCTCCACCTCTTAGATGAAGCTGTGGAGGGAAGGGTTTGAAGGATGCCTAGCTCCGAGCATCCCGTGTGTCCTCCTGCACGTTAGGGGTGTCCTAGGAGAGGAGACGCTGCTCCACCTCTTAGATGAAGCTGTGGAGAGAAGTGTTTGAAGGATGCCTAGCTCCCCTTAGATGAAGCTGTGGAGGGAAGGGTTTGAAGGATGCCTAGCTCCGAGCATCCCGTGTGTCCTCCTGCACGTTAGGGGTGTCCTAGGAGAGGGGACACGGCTCCATCTCTTGGATAAAGCTGTGGTGGGACCCACAGGCTGTTGGGGAGGGGGGGATGTCCTTCTACTCTTGGTCCTGAGCGCCCAAACCTGCGAGTTGGGGTCCCAGGGAGGGAAACGCCGAAGAAGGATCAACATTTCGTGCGAACCGGTTTTTTGCATCTGCCTTTAATTAAGCCACATGCAAAAAATAAAAAAAAAAAAAAAATAAAAATACAGAGCAGTGTGTTGGTGTGTGTCGTTTTGCATCTGCCTTTAATTAAGCCACATGCAAAAAATAAAAAAAAATAAAAAAATAAAAATGCAGAGCAGTGTGTTGGCGTGTGTCAGCATGCGAGAGGAGCACACGCCATAGAGAGATGGGGGTCGGTCTCTTTTCTCAAGTCACAGGCGACAGGACAAGAGGAAATGGCCTCAAGTTACGCCAGGGGAGGTTCAGGCTGGATATTAGGAGAAATTTTTTCACCAAAAGGGTTCTCAGCCATTGGAATGGGCTGCCCAGGGAGGCGGTTGAGGCCCCATCCCTGGAGGTGTTCAAAAGCCAGGTTGATGTAGTGCTGGGAGGTCTGGTTTAGTGATCGTGATGCTCCTTGTTTGTTGTGAGGGCGTCTATTTTTGCCAGCTAGGTTGACGGGTGGACAATATTATGGTGAAGGTCCCTTCCAACCTAGAAGATTCTGTGATTCTGTGATCTCTGGACGTAGCACACGTGTGTGTGTGTGTCCTTACACAGCTGCAGGAGGGTGCCACCCCATAGGCACCACAGGCAGGATTGCTGGTTCCATCTGAGCTTTACTGGGGCAAGGGGACCCTTCCTGGGCTGGAGGTGGGACACGATAACCTCTCTGCAGCTCAACTTAGCTCTAAAATCCAATTATATTTACCAGCTTGCACTCTTTTGTGCTCCTTGCAGGATGTGGCTTTGTCGTGGCGGGGTCCTGCGTGCGCCGTGAGCTTTTCCTTTTTTTTACCCAGTGTTTTGGTTGGTTTGAACTTTCTTTTTAATGGCTGTGTTTAAGAGCAAGATAGCAAGGAGCTGGAAGGTGCTTAATGGCCTTCAGCTTTCTCATGCGTGCTCTTTCTGAGAAAAATGCCTGGTTGCTGATATCATCTTGGATGGCTGAATGTCAGAGCTTTGGCTTCATTTACTCAAAAAGCTGCGCTAACCACATGAAATGCTTACACGAATTTTTCTAGCTTGCAGAGGGGAGGTGTCCTTGATGACCTTTCACGGTAATTACAGCGGTTAGATGTTTGCCCCAGGCAAACCTCTGTCTGGGCTTCAGCGTTGTGCACTTAGTTGTTGTGGATTTCCCCTTCCATCTTATTCTGCAAAATAGCAATGTGGCCACGAATGTCTTCACTTTCCCCCTAAAAGGTAGCAGTTGCTGTTACGAGGCAGTGAAAACTGGCTGGGTTATTATCACAACCAAACCAAACACGGTTTTAAGGAAGTGTTTATATTTCCTATTTATCTTTTGCTTTTAGACCCTGCCTTCCAGAAACCCTTTTTTTGCCCCAGAAAAGCAGACACAATCAGACTAGTGTTTCTTTTAAAATGGGGGGGAGATGAAGGATGAACAAGTTTCCTTTCAAGCGATTCCGAGCAAAACCAAAGCCTTTTTGAAGTGGTTTACTGCAATTGTACTTTGCCTTGCTTCCTGCTCACGATTTTCGGCAGTTAGTTTCTTGGGCACACCTCCCAGCCTGTGTTTGCGTGTGGGGGAAGTTGGAAGGCCAACAAAAGGCAAAGGGGGCTTTTAAACCTTCTTTCTTGCTTTTTCTATTTAGAATGTTGCTCACGAGCCGTTGCATTTTATTCCTTCCTACCACCATCGTGCAAGATCTTCCCCAGCATCAGCAGGAAGGGGTATGAAAGAAATAGGAATGGGAGATGTCGTGCTGGATGAGTTTGGTGGAGACTCCTTCTCTGGAGACATTCCAAACCCGCCTGGACACGTTCCTGTGCAACCTGCTCTGGGTGGCCCTGCTTTGGCAAGGGGGGTTGGACTAGATGATCTCCAGAGGGAAGTGGGGTGTCCTCCTTCTTAAGCTGGTGTCACTTAACGGTAGGGGGGTTGGACTAGATGATCTCCAAAGGGAAGTGGGGTGTCCTTTTTAAGCTGGTGTCACTTATGGGGTTGGGACATAGCCCTAGTGCAGCTATGGGATTGACGGAGCTAAAGCTGAGGGATACATATGCTGGAGAGCTTGTCTTGGCATCAGAGCATGAGATGGGAGGGCAGAGCTGCTCCTTCCTCACACCCACACTGGAAGGGCCTTCCTTCCTGCTGTCCTCTGTGGTATCTGGACTGTTTGCTACCCCATGGTTGTGCTGTCTGAGCTGTCTACAGGACCTCAGGATGCTCTGGGCTCCCCAGTTCAAGAAGGACAGGGAACTGCTGGAGAGGGTCCAGCAGAGGGATACAAAGATGGTGAGGGGCCTGGAGCATCTCTCTTATGAGGAGAGGCTGAGGGACTTGGGTGTCTTTAGTCTGGAGAAGAGAAGGCTGAGGGGGGATCTGATCAATGCTGATAAATACTTCAAGGGAGGGTGTCAAGAGGATGGGGCTGGTCTTTTTTCAGTGGTGCCCAGGGACAGGACAAGAGGAAATGGGCACAAACTTGAACAGAAGAAGTTCCACCTAAAGAAGAGGAGGAACTTCTTTATTTTGAAGGTGGCAGAGCCCTGGCAGAGGCTGCCCAGGGAGGTGGTGGAGTCTCCTTCTCTGGAGACATTCCAACCCCACCTGGACATGTTCCTGTGGGACCTGCTGTGGGTGGCCCTGCTTTGGCAGGGGGTTGGACTGGATGATCTTCAGAGGTCCCTTCCAACCTCATGTGATTCTGTGATGAAGGAAGATTAAGATGGCTTTGAATCCACAGCCCATGGTGCTGCTGGATGCTCAGGATGCAGTGAGTGATGAAGGCTGAAGACATCACTGCCCCACCAGATGTCCAGCCACATCTTTGAGAGTGGGAAGCACCTATTGAGCCCCTGCTCACCTAATTTGTTTTGTAGATAAGTTATGTTGTCAGAATGGGACTCCACCAGCTTGGTGAAAAGTTGTGACTTGCAGCAAGGCTGTGGCTTTGTATCACCGTGGTCGTGCCAGCTCCTCCAGTGGTGCAGACTAAGTTGGTGTCTTTGGTGCCTGCTGTGCTCCATCAGTTTACACCAGCAGAGGAGTTGAACGCCTGAGTTTTGCTTGGCAACTATTTCAGAGCAAGATGCTGTCCTCTTTGCTTGATCAGCGCGCCCGTTAATGCATCGGTTAATTACGTTAATGTAATCTGACACTGGGCAAAGACCTCCTCCTGCTGTTGAAGATGGTGATGGAGACCCTCACTGGGGTGAGTGATGAACAGGGCTGGAACACGGCTGGAACAGGTCCAGCGGAGGGCCACGAAGATGATCAGAGGGATGGAGCACCTCTCCTATGAAGACAGGCTGAGAGAGCTGGGATTGTTCAGCCTGGAGAAGAGAAGGCTCCGGGGAGACCTTATAGTGGCCTTTCAATATCTGAAGGGAGCCTGTAGAAGAGCTGGAGAGGGACTCTTTGCCAGGAAGGGTAATGATAGGACAAGGGGAAACGGTTTTAAATTGGAAGAAAAAAGATTCAGATTAGATTTCAGGAAGAAATTTTTTACTGTGAGGGTGGTGAGACCCTGGAACAGGTTGCCCAGGGAAGCTGTGGCTGCCCCATCCCTGGAAGTGTTCAAGGCCAGGCTGGATGTGGCCTTGAGCAACCTGGTCTGGTGGGAGGTGTCCCTGCCCAGGGCAGGGGGTTGGAACTAGATGATCTTTGAGGTCCCTTCCACCCCAAACCATTCTGTGATTCTATGATTCTATGAAGTAGCCTGTGTGGGATCAGAGGGTGGGTGGAGGGTCTGGGCACATCTGAGCCGTGCGAAACACCGAATGGTGAAGATCTGGCAGCTCTCTGATGTCCTCGTGTGCCTGCAGAGTCACGTTGGTGGTGATGGCCTCATGCTGGCCTCACATCATCTTACGTGGCTGCAGCTGGGAGATGTACCTCTTGGCAAAGCTCCTTGTCCAGGTCATCACTCACCCAAAGCAGAGTACCTTGGTCCTGGGCATGTGTAGTGTGTGAACGGGATGTGGACCCTCTCATTCCCAACGTGGTGGGGAGAAGGCCCTATAACAGGAGAAGAGGGGACCACAAGAAATGGTTTCTGGCTCTGTTGAGCTACGGCTTGCTCAGATGTGGCTCCCTCACTGGGAGCAAGGTTCCAGGTTTAATTAGTTTTAAAATGAACTTATAAAGATGCTGGTTTTCCCATTGCCTTGTGTTGTCCTACTATTTCTGATCAGGTGGCATCTCAGGGTTCCGGTGTTGGTGCGATGTGCTCTCCTGTCCCACCATGAAAGGACCACTTGTGTCCTGAAGGGCTCACACATTAAGCAAAGGGGCTTTGGTTCCAAATCCAGAGGTTGGTGAAGGCCAAATGGTCCCTAAGAGGTGCAGCTTGTCTTGCTAAAAATGCCTGGAAAACTGGATAGCAGCCTTTTTTTTCCTTTTTTACTAGCGCCTGGCCCGAGGAGCGGCAGGATTTAAGCATGTACTTACATTTCAGCATGTGCTTAAGTGTTGTCCTGAATGGAGACCCTCTTGAGCTTTTGCTGAAGTGCTTTTCTGAACCGGGGCCAGCAGCAGGCTGGGAAAGTCGTCTCCTGTTGTTCCTACCCCACTGTGTTATGTGTTTGTTGTGACTCACTGGCTATTTACTGCAAGGAAAAAAAATCAATTTATTTAGTTGTGGCTAGCTAAGTAACTGAGACCAGGCAGGTTAGGAGAGTCCTCCACGAGCTGGGAGCAAGACATCTGACCTTGTCTCTTGTCTGTCTGGTTTCTATGATCCTAATTCTGCTCTAAATTAATTCTTTTGTTTAAGCTGCCTTTTTTTTTTTTTTTTTTCCCCTCTCCTTTTTGTTTTCGCGTGAATGCTCGTCTCTATATTTAGGTCTTGCCAAGGCGGGATGTTATGAATAATTGTTGATTGATATTATTAAACACTAACACGCTTGGTTGTGTTGCACTAATGATAGGGCTTTGGGGATATGCAAATCAATTAATTGCAGTTAATTGCTGTTTTGGAGGATGCTGTTGAAGAGCCCTTGGGAGGGCAGACAAAGGGGGGAGACATTTGGAAGCCGAAGGAGAAGGGGTGCTTGAGAGTCACTGGGGATGGCTCATTCAAGCTGCTGATTTGTGAAGTGAGTGGATTCTAAAGAGCAAAACAAACCCAACACCAAATCCCCTTTTGTTTTGTTTCAGAGTTACTCCAGTGTGGCTACTCCTGGACTTCTCCCAGGGCCCCTTCCTGCTGACTTGGAGCTGAAGAAGCTCACAGATGAGACGGAGCCTTTTCCAGGTAACCTCTTGGCTTAGAAATTGCGGGAGACTTCCCTTGGAAGTTGTTCCTTGGAACAAGTTGTTCCTTGGAAAACACTCGAGGAAAAGAAATGTTTCCAATATTAGACCACGGCGTCACCTCGCCCTGAATGGGTTTTTGGTTTGCCAGCTGATTCTCATTCACGACAAGGCTTTTTTTCCCCTTCTGTGGCAACATCATGGGGACTCACAGTGGGCACAGAAGGGACGTGAGATGCCTCAGGAACTGCTGTGGGGAGGCTGTGGAAGGGAATGGGATTTGGCTATTGTGATTATAGGGAGGAAAACGTCTCTTCTGGCTTTTTCCCATCCTATATGTGCTCCCCCTGCCTTTGTGTATTATTGTGTATTCTTTGTATTCTTTTGTCTGGGTTTCTATATGCAACGTGCTTTAGTCTCTGTGCTCTGGGGCAAGTGTTCAATGTGGTGCACAGATGGTGCTCCCAGAAATCCCCCTTATTTGCTAATGGGATTTTGTGCAAAGCGTTTCCCCTGTTCTTTTCAACAGTTTGTGTAAATATGCCCAGCCCTTGCATCTTGCTCAGACACCCTCTCCCACTGCAGCTGAGAACACGGCTTGATTTTGGATTTATCTGCATTTTTTTTCCATCCCCAAGAAGGATGTTAGGCCAGCTTCTGTGGGAGGCAGCGGTTCCAGGATCCAGGCAGCACCAAGGTCTTTACCTGTGAAGGTAAAGAGTGAAGGAGGGTCAGTCACAGCTGGCTCTGCCAGATGTCACAACCCTGAGAGGTGGCCTGGCCAGATTGGTTGGGACACTCCACTCTCATGCCCTTGTTACCTTGGTGGTGGTCCCATCTTTACCTCTGCACTGATGTATGGCTGAGATATGCTCATCTATTTAGCAGCTTCCCCCCTGGTCACAGAATCACAGAATCTTCTAGGTTGGAAGGGACCTTCAAGATCATCTTGTCCAACCGTCACCCTAACTGACAAAAATAGACACCCACACAACAAACAAGGAGCATCATCACTAAACCAGACCTCCCAGCACTACATCAACCTGGCTTTTGAACACCTCCAGGGATGGGGCCTCAACCACCTCCCTGGGCAGCCCATTCCAATGGCTGAGAACCCTTTTGGTGAAAAAATTTTTCCTAATATCCAGCCTGAACCTCCCCTGGCGCAACTTGAGGCCATTTCCTCTCGTCCTGTCGCCTGTGACTTGAGAGAAGAGACCGACCCCCACCTCTCTACACCCTCCTTTCAGGGAGTTGTAGAGAGCAATAAGGTCTCCCCTCAGCCTCCTCTTCTTCAGGCTGAATAACCCCAGTTCCCTCAGCCTCTCCTCATAAGACTTATTCTCCAAACCCCTCACCAGCAGCATTTGGCTATTATGCAGCTCCATGCCCTCCGTTCTTCAAGTAGAGCTCAAAATCTTGATATAAATAGCAAAAGCCTAGAATATGTTGCTTTTATCACCAGAGGCCTTTCAGAACAGGTTACGACGTGTGCCTGGTGGGGATAATAGAGCGCTGACTCTTCCACGGGGGGCACAGGGCCAGAGTAGGTGACCTCTGGAGGTCTTTTCCAACCCTTAATTTTTGCTGTCGCCCGGTGACGTTCGTTGTTAGTGTTGAAATGGGTAAGTGGAGCTGTGTTTTGCGTCACGCGTGCTGGAGGGAGGTCAGGGTTTGCTGGCCGTTGTGACTAACAGACAGTTGCCAGGAAGTTCCTTGTCCATCTGCGTACGCCTCATCCTGCAAAAGGCTCTTCCCCTAGATGCTTCTCAGGCTCTTCTGTGATGGGAAGGTGAGTCATTCGAGGGCAGAGGTTCTCCTTTAGCTGGCCAAGGACTCCAGGTGGTTCCTCTGGAGCTGACCTCAAACCAGAAAAAAAAAAATACTCAGTCCAACCCTGGTTCAGAACGTAACGGGCAGCCCTAGGCAGGAAACCTGCTGAGGACTGTTCCCATTATGCTGTGGTGCTGGTGGGTTAGGGATCAGGGCTTGGTGATGCCTTAGTGACCAGCCAAAGGAGAACCAGCTGTGAGATACTGCTACGTATGCAGATATAGGATTGATGTTTACAGCCCCACTGTGCTTCTTTGAACATCCAGGGCTGTGTTGCCCTCTAAAGTGGGGTCCCACTCTCAGAAAAGCAGCCCTGTGCCTGTGTCAGAGTCCAGCTCTGGGCTGGGGAGGTGGGCAAACAAAATAAGACTTGTGCCTGGATCTGTCTCCATGTTGGACATCATCATCACACCTATGAAGCATCTGGCCAACGTGGTGTCCCTCCATCTCTAGTGCTTTTCTGACTGCTTTATCCAAAATCTGGGAGCCGTGGGGGATTCTGGAGCACAGCTCTCTGTGTCTCATACCCTTTTTCCAGCTGCAGAGTTTGGGAAATAATGTTTTTTTAGGTCTGCAAAAGCTGGCAGAGAACCTGCACAGCCAACTGATCATCGGCAGCGCCCCGCTGTGATCTGATGTCCTCTTGTGAGGTGGGATCTCTACGGGGAAAACAGCTCTTCAGAGCTGTTGGCTCTCGGTGCCCATGGCAAAATAACCTCCTTGGCTTGTGTTTCTGTAGCCTCTCTCAGTTCTGCTGATTTTTTTTTATCACCCTTCTGATAAGGGTGATTAGATCTGATTTGTTTGAATTATAGCTTGACGGCTTTCAGCTCTCACAGACACAACACCGTGCTGTGCTGGGTTCACACTGCCTTGCCTATTTTGGGGGTGGGGGGGGTGAAAGCAAGGAGGGGAGGGCCCTTCTCCCTCTCTGATAATAGCTAGCAGATGTGATATTGTTACCGGGTCAAGGATCTGAAAGCCTCAAGCAGCAGGAAAAAAAAGCTGCTGCTCGGCTGGCACTTTTAAAGCTGGAAAGGGGAGGATGTGGCAGAGGCTGAATCATCCCCGTGCTCAGCAGCAGGTCTGAGCGCTGCTCCGCCAGGTTTCACAAGCTGTGGGTATATTTAAGTAGTCCTGGTTTGGTGGTTTGGCCCCAGGAGCTGTTTCTTTAGGTCTGTGCTCTAAACCATTACCCATTTCTTCATAAAAATCAAGGCTCGTTTATGCCTTGGGAGCTGCGTGCAGCCAGTTCGTTAGTGACTCTTGTTTTTCTGGAGGTGGGATGCCCCATATTTTCCCCCTTTTTATAGGCTCCTGAGCCACTAGAAAAGCTTTTCCCCCTCTAACCAGGTTTTGTCCGAGGTTGGTGACCCGCTGTGAGCCAGGCCATGATGCAGGAAATATTAAAACCTGGCTCTTCTGTGTTTTTGGGAGGGTTTCTTTTTGCTAAAGCCCTTGCGGCAGCTTTTTTTAGGGGAGGTCAAATAATCTGGGGCAGGTCAGACTGGCAGCTACTGCTGTACCCTTGTGCCTTTGTCCTTTGATCTAGTGGCTGAAAATGTGAAATAAGACATGATTTAGCTGGGGGTTTGGTGGCATTTTGGGCTCTGGGAGGAGGCTGGTAGGTGCATCTGTTCTGTAGGGCTTGGATAAGTGCATCCCTGGGTCTTGCCCTCCTCAACCTCCCCCCAGTCTCCTCTGCCAGGTGATATAATTGTAGTAGCACGTCCTTGGAGGATTGATATTTAGAAAACAGACTCTATTTTAACTTTGGCTAGCAGTCTCAGGGAAAGTAGTATGCTTGAAAAGCCATGTTGCACTCCTGGGCTCTGTGTAGCCCTTAGGAAAAAAAAAAAGCTTTTCAGGTTCTGGCCAAATGTGGTCTTCAAAGAGTAAGTGGTCACTCCTAGCACGAGGCTGGAGAGCTGCAGAAGCTTTGTGGAGAGAATTGAGCATACCTACAGCATGCCAAAAATTCCTAAAAGCAGAGGAAAAGGTCTTGA
>NW_015091719.1:311067-318600 GCF_001431845.1 Calidris pugnax | reverse complement strand
GGTGGCCGTGCCTCACATGGCCCCAACACCCGGAGGTGGTGCTGTTCTTCCTTTCAGATGAGGCTAAATCTATCTGTGGGAAACACATTAGCTGTCTTCATTTTACTTGTTATCTCGGTGATCCACCTGGCACCTTTATAAAACAGCAAATTTATCTCTGGAACAGTTTATCGTCATAGGGTCTTTCTTTTTATCTATAACAATTCCGCTTCTCTCGTTGTCTTGTATCAATTTCTGGTTAGCTGCAAAGCATGTAAGTTTATATTTCTTTTCAACAAAACTCATAAAAGTTAATTACAACGAGGCAATGCACTTACAAAGCTACTTCTGGGTCTAACAGGCTACTGTCATAAAAAGTAAACAAAGATTCATGCATTTTAAAGCACATTTAGCCTCGCTGATCTAGAAGGAAATTGGGCATGAGAAGATTGCACTGACAGCACTAAAACTGCTGCTGCCTTTGAAGCGACACCAAGTGCTCCTGTAAAACAGACATGGAGCTGTACACACTCCAGGTTTTGGGGGCTTTACACGCCTGTGAATTCTAAAACCCGTTGCATCTTCCAAAAAAAATTAGCTGAAGGGTGAAATAAAAAATATAATTGGATCTAAATCTTTATTTGCATTAAATAACAGCGTTTAAATTTGCGCCATTCAAAATCATTCTAATGAGTCATACTTGAATATAAAAGATTTATTTTGGATGAGCAATTCTCAATTACACTGGGCAGGCAAGACATGCCTGTCCAATTTAGTGTCTAAAATATGAAAAATAGCTCCCTGATTGGATGCAGCACTCAAGCTGTGGGTAAATTAGAAAACTATAAGGCCATATGTTCAACTAGTGTTAAGTAGGAGTTCATCCAGTGAAATCATCTCGAGCGTTTTAACATTTCCCTTCACTTCTCAGGAACTTGGGAGGAGGACAAAGGTGGACCCTGTGGTTTTTTCTGCCACATTTGTAGAGGCTGCTTCCAAGGAAACATCTTCAGGAGATGCCTGGATGACATTTTACATGGTTACTGCTTTACCATGGGCTGCTCCCACGGTGAGGCCACATCTCCAGTTGAGCTGTGGAGCTGGAAGTGGTGCAAAAAACCTGCCTCCACTTCACAAGTGCCCACCCAGGCTTCGGTACAGAAACCTGCTCTGCAGCCTGCTGCCCTTGCCAACTCGCTCCTGGCTTTATTTCAGACCTCAGCCTTAAATGGTCTAGAGAAAATGGGCCTAACTGAGGTAGGGATGACTTCTTGTGGTAGGGCCATGAGAGAGGAAATGCTGATAACAGCTTCCCCTGACTAAAACTATAAAGGGGAAGCAGCCCGGTTTATTGACTTTTGAAGGAAAGCTGCAAAGCACATTTACTTCTTACAAAGTACAAAGGTACATGGAGACTCTTCTTTTTTTCACTCTGCAGCGTTAGGATCTCCTATTTAAAAACTGCTCCTTGCAAAGAAGTGGAGGTTGGCAAAGAGATGAATTTTTTGATTTTGTAATGAGGTGCTCAGAGATTTGTCACAGCTTTCTGCTGCTACACACTGACACATACGGATCCTGGCTTCGGCATCCCAACAGCAGGCAGACCTGGAAGGAAACGGGCTCTGGAAGATGTAGGACCTTACAAAAAATGTCTTGCAAACCAATGTCTTGGTAGCAAACAACAGGACACAGCGAGTCAGAAAGTCCTTTTCACTCCTCTATTCTCATGGGATCAGGAAACTCCTTAGATTCTCTTTGTGATTTCATTTTGCTGTTTGTTGCTTAGCAAAGTATGATCTCTTTCTCTAAGGTGAATTCACTTCCTTTGCCTTTCAAAAATTTTTAGATTTTTAACCCAAACCGATGAAATAAACAAAAAAACCCCTCAAGAGTCTCAGCCAGCCCAGAAGAGAGGGGTCTGCCCCTTTTCCAGCAGGAAACACGGAGCAAAGGGAAGCGCCTTGGGGAGAAGCAGCCTCACAAAGCCGATGCAAAGGAGATCCCAAGGAACTTTTAATCCCAAACCACATTAAGCAAGTGAACGCCCACTGAAACACAGGTGAGGATCTGGCCCTCACAGGCAAGGAGCACATTTCAGCACTGAGCTGAATGTTCCACGTTGCATTAAGTCATCTTACTCGAACAAGCACCAGCTCCTTTCTCTTAGCAATATGTACCCTAAGGTTGAACGGGAGAGCGGCTCATGCTTTGTGTGAGGATGCTGAAACCTAATAAAGAGCAATGCCCCGAAGGCAGCTGGGTTGCAGTGGCAGGAAAGATTTGCTTAGGCTCAGAGGAGAGGAGCAAAACACGTGGGATCCTTCCAGCTGAAGGATGCTGCCATAGTCGTGCCAAGAGCTACAGTCATGAGCAGGCAAGAGGAGTGTAAAGAGGGCTGGGGGAGGCAGAGAAGCACTCTGGCAAAAGCCTGAGCTTCTCTGAACTCGCTGCCAATGGTCCCACTGACTTGAGCATGGTCAGGGTCTCCCCCAGTGCATTCTGTAGGAAGCCATTACAGAATCACAGAATCACAGAATCTTCTAGGTTGGAAGGGACCTTCAAGATCATCTTGTCCAACCGTCACCCTAACTGACAAAAATAGACACCCACACAACAAACAAGGAGCATCATCACTAAACCAGACCTCCCAGCACTACATCAACCTGGCTTTTGAACACCTCCAGGGATGGGGCCTCAACCACCTCCCTGGGCAGCCCATTCCAATGGCTGAGAACCCTTTCAGTGAAAAAATTTTTCCTAATATCCAGCCTGAACCTCCCCTGGCGCAACTTGAGGCCATTTCCTCTCGTCCTGTCGCCTGTGACTTGAGAGAAGAGACCGACCCCCACCTCTCTACACCCTCCTTTCAGGGAGTTGTAGAGAGCAATAAGGTCTCCCCTCAGCCTCCTCTTCTCCAGGCTGAATAACCCCAGTTCCCTCAGCCTCTCCTCACAAGACTTATTCTCCAAACCCCTCACCAGCAGCATTTGGCTATTATGCAGCTCCATGCCCTCCGTTCTTCAAGTAGAGCTCAAAATCTTGATATAAATAGCAAAAGCCTAGAATATGTTGCTTTTATCACCAGAGGCCTTTCAGAACAGGTTACGACGTGTGCCTGGTGGGGATAATAGAGCGCTGACTCTTCCACGGGGGGCACAGGGCCAGAGTAGGTGACCTCTGGAGGTCTTTTCCAACCCTTAATTTTTGCTGTCGCCCGGTGACGTTCGTTGTTAGTGTTGAAATGGGTAAGTGGAGCTGTGTTTTGCGTCACGCGTGCTGGAGGGAGGTCAGGGTTTGCTGGCCGTTGTGACTAACAGACAGTTGCCAGGAAGTTCCTTGTCCATCTGCGTACGCCTCATCCTGCAAAAGGCTCTTCCCCTAGATGCTTCTCAGGCTCTTCTGTGATGGGAAGGTGAGTCATTCGAGGGCAGAGGTTCTCCTTTAGCTGGCCAAGGACTCCAGGTGGTTCCTCTGGAGCTGACCTCAAACCAGAAAAAAAAAAATACTCAGTCCAACCCTGGTTCAGAACGTAACGGGCAGCCCTAGGCAGGAAACCTGCTGAGGACTGTTCCCATTATGCTGTGGTGCTGGTGGGTTAGGGATCAGGGCTTGGTGATGCCTTAGTGACCAGCCAAAGGAGAACCAGCTGTGAGATACTGCTACGTATGCAGATATAGGATTGATGTTTACAGCCCCACTGTGCTTCTTTGAACATCCAGGGCTGTGTTGCCCTCTAAAGTGGGGTCCCACTCTCAGAAAAGCAGCCCTGTGCCTGTGTCAGAGTCCAGCTCTGGGCTGGGGAGGTGGGCAAACAAAATAAGACTTGTGCCTGGATCTGTCTCCATGTTGGACATCATCATCACACCTATGAAGCATCTGGCCAACGTGGTGTCCCTCCATCTCTAGTGCTTTTCTGACTGCTTTATCCAAAATCTGGGAGCCGTGGGGGATTCTGGAGCACAGCTCTCTGTGTCTCATACCCTTTTTCCAGCTGCAGAGTTTGGGAAATAATGTTTTTTTAGGTCTGCAAAAGCTGGCAGAGAACCTGCACAGCCAACTGATCATCGGCAGCGCCCCGCTGTGATCTGATGTCCTCTTGTGAGGTGGGATCTCTACGGGGAAAACAGCTCTTCAGAGCTGTTGGCTCTTGGTGCTCATCACGAAATACCTCCCTGGCTTATGTTTCTGTAGCCTCTCAGTTCTGCTGATTTTTTTTATCACCCTTCTGATAAGGGTGATTAGATCTGATTTGTTTGAATTATAGCTTGACGGCTTTCAGCTCTCACAGACACAACACCGTGCTGTTCTGGGTTCACACTGCCTTGCCTATTTTGGGGGTGGGGGGGGGTAAAGCAAGGAGGGGAGGGCCCTTCTCCCTCTCTGATAATAGCTAGCAGATGTGATATTGTTACCGGGTCAAGGATCTGAAAGCCTCAAGCAGCAGGAAAAAAAAGCTGCTGCTCGGCTGGCACTTTTAAAGCTGGAAAGGGGAGGATGTGGCAGAGGCTGAATCATCCCCGTGCTCAGCAGCAGGTCTGAGCGCTGCTCCGCCAGGTTTCACAAGCTGTGGGTATATTTAAGTAGTCCTGGTTTGGTGGTTTGGCCCCAGGAGCTGTTTCTTTAGGTCTGTGCTCTAAACCATTACCCATTTCTTCATAAAAATCAAGGCTCGTTTATGCCTTGGGAGCTGCGTGCAGCCAGTTCGTTAGTGACTCTTGTTTTTCTGGAGGTGGGATGCCCCATATTTTCCCCCTTTTTATAGGCTCCTGAGCCACTAGAAAAGCTTTTCCCCCTCTAACCAGGTTTTGTCCGAGGTTGGTGACCCGCTGTGAGCCAGGCCATGATGCAGGAAATATTAAAACCTGGCTCTTCTGTGTTTTTGGGAGGGTTTCTTTTTGCTAAAGCCCTTGCGGCAGCTTTTTTTAGGGGAGTTCAAATAATCTGGGGCAGGTCAGACTGCCAGCTACTACTGTACCCTTGTTGTCCTTTGATCTAGTGGCTGAAAATGTGAAATAAGACATGATTTAGCTGGGGGTTTGGTGGCATTTTGGGCTCTGGGAGGAGGCTGGTAGGTGCATCTGTTCTGTAGGGCTTGGATAAGTGCATCCCTGGGTCTTGCCCTCCTCAACCTCCCCCCAGTCTCCTAGTTCAAATAATCTGGGGCAGGTCAGACTGCCAGCTACTACTGTACCCTTGTTGTCCTTTGATCTAGTGGCTGAAAATGTGAAATAAGACATGATTTAGCTGGGGGTTTGGTGGCATTTTGGGCTCTGGGAGGAGGCTGGTAGGTGCATCTGTTCTGTAGGGCTTGGATAAGTGCATCCCTGGGTCTTGCCCTCCTCAACCTCCCCCCAGTCTCCTCTGCCAGGTGATATAATTGTAGTAGCACGTCCTTGGAGGATTGATATTTAGAAAACAGACTCTATTTTAACTTTGGCTAGCAGTCTCAGGGAAAGTAGTATGCTTGAAAAGCCATGTTGCACTCCTGGGCTCTGTGTAGCCCTTAGGAAAAAAAAAAAGCTTTTCAGGTTCTGGCCAAATGTGGTCTTCAAAGAGTAAGTGGTCACTCCTAGCACGAGGCTGGAGAGCTGCAGAAGCTTTGTGGAGAGAACTGAGTGTACCTACAGCATGCCAAAAATTCCTAAAAGTAGAGGAAAAGGTCTTGAGGAGCTGCTGTGGGTAAGAAAGGACTGAGCCTTATTTGAAGGTGGGTGAGTTGCATCTTTGAGGGCTTCCATGGGAGAGGAGCTGTGGGAGTGGGCTGGAAGGTTGGATGTGGCAGCAAAGCAGCCTTGAAGCTTCATTTTAACATAGAAGTGTCTGCTGGGGAGGACAACAGCTCAACCCAGACTGTCTTTAGCTACAAAGGATGGCTGTTACATGCTCTAGTGGTGGCTTCATGACAAAAAAGCCACATCCCTTTCTCATTCCTTTGCTTTTTTTGCCTCATGCTCCCCTCACTTCCAGCAAGGAGTCCTCCAAGTTCATTTTAGGGTAAGAGGAGCAAAGTCTACGTGTTTAACTTGCCTCCAAGTTCATTTTAGGGTAAGAGAAGCAAAGTCTATGTGTTCAACTTGCCTCCAAGTTCATTTTAGGGTAAGAGAAGCAAAGTCTATGCGTCTAACTTGCCTCCAAGTTCACTTTGGGGTAAAAGAAGCAAAGTCTATGTGTTTAAAACTTGATGGCTGGTTTCAGGAGATGCTGTGTAAATGGGAAGCAGGGGTTTTAAGTACAGCCACAAAAATACTATGGGGACAGAACTGTGTGTATATCTATCAGGAGAGGCTGTAAATAATATATAGATATGCATTATATTACATTATAATTTACTTTTCACTGATGCTGATGGCACATTTTCTGGCAATGGAGGGAGCCAGCCCCTTCTGTATGATATTTGCTGATATTGAGAACACTTGTGAACCCTTACACCACTGCTATTTGCCATCCAAGGGACATGGGAAGAAAACTGCAATGCTTCCAGTGCGCTTGCTCTCTCCCACCTCCCCCCCTCCATCTTCTCCCCCAGCTGATTTGACCAGGTCACTCCTCATCTTTGATTCTTCCCTCTTATTTAAAGACCTCCCACGGCTGCATTGTCTGGAACAGCTCCGGTAAGAGGCTTCAGAGCCGTACTTCCCCTTAACTAGAGAACAGGCTTTTCATTAACAGCCCTCGAGGAGGGGGAATATTGCCTCTGCCTTCAAAGGAGAAAGGAGAGGTGCAGAGCCAACTCCTGGCCCCGAGTCGGATGGTGCTCTGCTGAAGACATCAGCGAGATCAAAACCGTCAGCTGGCGAGAGCAGAAAGCGACGCGGGTATTTCTCTATGATGCGGGAGCTGCGGTGGCTTTGTGGTTCCTGGAGACACGAGGTGAGCTGGCTTTAACTAGCTTTTTTGGTACTGATAAAAGTGCAGCAGCCACTTGGGCGAACGGCCCAACTACTTGCTTAGCTTCTCAGGAGGGTTTTCAATGCACGTGCTGAACTCCGCCGCCGCTGTCAGCAGTGGCTCTGCTCGTTAGCTTAAAGTTAGCTTGGGACTGCCTGCACCATCTGCAGAAGAGATCATAGAATCACAGAATGGTTAAAATTGGAAGGGACCTCAAAGATCATCCAGTTCCAACCCTCCACCCTGGGCAGGGACACCTCCCACCAGACCAGGTTGCTCCAAGCCCCATCCAGCCTGGCCTTGAACCCCTCCAGGGATGGGGCAGCCACAGCTTCTCTGGGCAACCTGTTCTAGTGTCTCACCACCCTCATAGTAAAAAATTTCTTCCTGACATCTAATCTGAATCTTTTTTCTTCCAATTTAAAACTGTTTCCCCTTGTCCTATCATTACCCTTCCTGGCAAAGAGTCCTTCTCCAGCTCTTCTATAGGCACCCTTCAGATATTGAAAGGCCACTATAAGGTCACAGAATCACAGTATCTTCTAGGTTGGAAGGGACCTTAAAGATCATCTTGTCCAACTGTCAACCCAACTGACAAAAATAGACACCCACACAACAAACAAGGAGCATCATCACTAAACCATACCTCCCAGCACTACATCAACC
>NW_015091719.1:287385-302219 GCF_001431845.1 Calidris pugnax | reverse complement strand
ACCCTTTCAGTGAAAAAATTTTTCCTAATATCCAGCCTGAACCTACCCTGGTGCAACTTGAGGCCATTTCCTCTTGTCCTGTCGCCTGTGACTTGAGAGAAGAGACCGACCCCCACCTCTCTACACCCTCCTTTCAGGGAGTTGTAGAGAGCAATGAGGTCTCCCCTCAGCCTCCTCTTCTCCAGGCTGAACACCCCCAGCTCCCTCAGCCTCTCCTCATAAGACTTGTTCTCCAGACCCCTCACCATCTTTGTCACCCTTCTCTGGACTCGCTCTAGCACCTCAATGTCCTTTTTATGGTAGGAGGCCCAAAACTGGACACATTACTCAAGGTGAGGCCTCACCAGTGCCCAGTACAGGGGGAGGATCACCTCTCGGGCCCTACTCGCCACGCTGTTCCTGATAACCTGATGTCCTGTCTCCCCGGAGCCTTCTCTTCTCCAGGCTGAACAACCCCAGCTCTCTCAGCCTGTCTTCACAGCAGAGGTGCTCCATCCCTCTGATCATCTTGGTGGCCCTCCGCTGCACCTGTTCCAGCTGGTCCATGTCCTTTCTGTGTTGAGGACCCCAGAGCTGGACACAGAGCTCCAGGTGGGGTCTCACGAGTGCAGAGTAGAGGGGCAGAATCTGGCTGGCCACACTTCTCCTGATGCAGCCCAGGACACGGTTGGCTCTCTGGGCTGCCAGTGTGCACTGCCAGCTCATGTTGAGCTTCTCATCCACCAACACCCCCAAGTCCTCCTCCTCAGGGCTGCTCTCCAGCCTTTCTCCACCCAACCTGTATTTGTGCCTGGGGTCGCCACGTCCCAGGTGCAGGACCCTGCACTTGGCTTGGTTGAACCTCACTGCAATTTGCACCTTTCCAGCCTGTCCAGGTTGCTGTCAAGTGAAACTTGGGAGCTGAAGCTTGGGAGCCAAAACCCTCTTCCCAGCCGCGATGCGAACACCTCTGCCAGGCACTCAGTCTCCTTTCCTCAAAGTTGCACCTCGATGGATGAGCTCCAGATGGTTGAGCAGGAACCTTGCCAAGCATGGAGGGCTATCAGCAGTGTTATGGATGACTGTAGGCTTCCTGCTGGGAAGTATGTAAAGATCTGTTGGCTTCTTATTTTAGTCCCCGCAAAGAGCGCTCTCATAACTTCTTTTGGCTTTCCTTTTAGCCTAATGAGTTCTTCTCCCTCTTCCAAAAAGTCTGAGGCGAGTCAGTCCTAAACTATCCACAGCATCTACTTGTCTGATTTCCCCTTTCTCTGGAAGCATATCAGATGAGTGTGGTGGGGTGGAGGTACATTGGATCTCAGCCATCCTCGGTGGGGTGGAGGTACATTGGATCTCAGCCACCATCCTTTGGCTTCTGCCATGAGTGCATAGACTGTTATCTTTTCAATGTGACCATTAAGAGGGGGGAGAAAAAAAAAAAAAAGGAAATTAAACCACAAACAACTGCATTAAAATAATAATCAAAGCCTCATGAAAGCACAAAAAACCCCAGTAAACTCTTTGTTCTTTGAAACTTGAATCTTATCTCCCCCTGTCAAGGTTAATTGCTGCTGGGTTCAAACCATGGACAAGCTTTCATTATGACTGGAGATCTGAGCCGTGGCTGGGCCAGGTTCATCTGCCGGGTGGTTTGTAGCAGGGTTGAAGTTGGTCCAGTCTCTGAAGGAGGGAGTTTCATCTGTAATTGCGCATTTTTGGTGTTTATTGAGTGTCTCCTCCCAGGGTTATAATCTGTGGAGCTATTTTAAAGGTGGTCACTTTATTTCTTTCCATATTACGTTGAAGACTATGGTATGGCAGTGTGGTCAGACCTGGAGAGCTTATGGACAACTGGTAGAAGGACTCCTAACGTAAGAAACCCTTCTAGTTTATGTGGTGAGGAGCAAAGTCCTCCTCGTTTCTCAGTTAACTAACCTATGAAGAGCCAAAGACTAATTATATTTTTTTTTCTTTTGGACCACTGCAGAACTGCTGTTGCAGCCTAATCTGTGTGTTCAGCATCCCAGCTCTTCTAGCTGAAGGTTTTCACTCCTGCAGCTCATGTTCTTCTGAAGGGATGCTTGGAGGAGGTGGGCTATTAAGAGCATTAACAATGAAAAAAATACTAAACTGCACCACAGTATTAAAAACACATTAATGAGATGGGCATAATGAGTATTGGAAATAGTTTTATACCCCCTTGAGCTAGGAAATCCAAATATACATATACTAAATGACAGGTCTACCCTGCCCCCCCCACAGAGTCATATTTTCAGCTGGCTAGGTTAATTTGGGAGACAATATTTCACATGCAAATCAGTACAAGTTATGGTTCTGCTTGGGTAAATTAGAAACTGCTCGATGCCTCAATTTACTCAACCTTAAAAGGAGCTTATCTGTGTTCTCTTCTCCTCTGTGCTGTCTCCTGAGATCCTCAAGCACAAAAGGAGGCTGAGGAGGTATTAGAAGGAAAGAAAATGAACTTATTTTCTCACTTTCAGACATCTTAATGAGGTGGGTAAGAGTTGCTTGCATCTGTGCTGGAATCTTTCCTGGTGTTTGTGCTAGAACTAGCAATGGGGAAAAAAAGCTTGTTTTAGAAACAGGTTTTTGCCCTCCTGTCCTCTCCCCCCTGGAATTTTCATGACTTTTTATCAGAACTTTCAAATCTTTAAATACCAAACAAAATTCATTAGTGCCTATCCAAATTCCTTTCCCAGAATTGCCAAGTAGCTTTGTAAAGCATCTTTGAAAGTGTTGATTTTAACAGGTCTGAGCCTTCGGTGGTTTCTCCTGGCCCAAAGCAGTGGAGCTGTGGAGCTATGGGACTTGTAGCCACTGGCTGATGATGCCTTAAAGGAGCCTGTGCCCGACAAAAGAGCCCAAAGTGCTGCAGGACTGGGCATGCAGGATTCTTCCTTTGCTACAGAGGTGCTGTTTAGACAAGAGGAACCCTCGAACACAGCTAAGGGGATGTGGCCAACCATGACTTGACATTGGTTGCGTAGTGTTGTGTCTCCATCTTTTCCCACAGCCCATTTCTTTCCTGTGGCCTGTTTTCATTCCCTTGCTAATTCAAGCATGTGTAATGTTAGCATGAGGAGCTTTTGGATGGTGTGGATAGGTCAGGGAGATCTGACTAAGACTGTATTTTACAGGTGGGGGAATAGGACAACAGAAAGGTCATGGATATGGGACCTGTGAGAAGTGCTTTTGTAGATGGCAGGGAAGCCTAGGAAGGTGAAATGTGTAAGAATATAGAATCATAGAAATGTTGAGGTTGGGAAGGACCTTCAAGATCACCCAGTTCCAACCCCCCTGCCCTGGGCAGGGACACCTCCCACCAGACCAGGTTGCTCCAAGCCCCATCCAGCCTGGCCTTGAACCCCTCCAGGGATGGGGCAGCCACAGCTTCTCTGGGCAACCTCTTCCAGGGTCTCACCACCCTCACAGCAAAGAATTTCTTTCTGGTATCTCATCTCAATCTCCCCTCTTCCCATTTAAAACCGTTCCCCCTTGTCCTGTCCCTGCACTCCCTGACAAAGAGTCCCTCCCCAGCTCTCCTGGAGCTCCCTTCAGATATTGGAAGGCTGCTCTGAGGTCTCCCTGGAGCCTTCTCTTCTCCAGGCTGAACAACCCCAGCTCCCTCAGCCTGTCTTCACAGCAGAGGTGCTCCAGCCCTCTGGTCATCTTGGTGGCCCTCTGCTGGACCTGTTCCAACAGGTCCATGTCCTTCCTGTGCTGAGGACTCCAGAGCTGGACACAGTGCTCCAGGTGGGGTCTCACAAGCACACAGTAGAGAGGTAGAATCCCCTTCCTCGCCCTGGTGGCCCACACTTCTCTTTGATGTCAGGAAGCTTTGATTTTTATTTATTTTTTAATTTTATTTTTTTAAATTTCCACCATCTCAGGCTTTCTCCTTACATCCTGCTTGGTCTGGTTCATCTACTTACCCCAGCAGCGTGTTTTTTTGTTTTTTTTTTTCAATCTAAATTATAGGTGGGGTCTCACAAGCACACAGTAGAGAGGTAGAATCCCCTTCCTCGCCCTGGTGGCCCACACTTCTCTTTGATGTCAGGAAGCTTTGATTTTTATTTATTTTTTAATTTTATTTTTTTAAATTTCCACCATCTCAGGCTTTCTCCTTACATCCTGCTTGGTCTGGTTCATCTACTTACCCCAGCAGCATTTTTTTTTTTTTTCAACCTAAATTACTTCTTAGGAACCATGCTTAGAAAACTAAGGGCTGTAGCTTTTAAATGTCTCGTGTGTTTATTTTTATGAAAAAAAAAAAAAAACCAAACCCAAAGGCATGTTTCCTCCGTTACCGGATGGTGTTTACTTTAGGTACAGCAGAAATCTAACGTTGAGTTTCAAATTAAGTAAATCTCTGTTTATGAAAGCCCCAAGTGCCTCTGTTTCCAGATCTCTCCACGGTACGTTTAGGCTCTGCCGTCTGTGGTGGAGACTTAAATCTCCACAGCCTGAGATGGGATCTAGGAGGAAGAGAACAAAACATAGGTCTGATTTTTAGGCTGTATTAAAGTCTGGTGCCACGGTGGGGTGTGAAAAGACTTTCATGTGGCCGGAGGAGGACTCTCCAGAGACAGCCAGAGCCAGTCTTGGTGGAGGAAAGTCTAGGAGCCAAGGTGAAGACAGGAATCCAGACTGTTAGAGGCGGTCTAACATCTTACAGGATAAGGTTTCACTTCTGGGGGGGTTGGTTGGTTCCTTTGCTAAAGCAAACAAAACCTTGGTTTTGACTTTGCTGGTTTGGTTTCTGTTTTTCTGGAAAACGTATTGCTTTATCAAGCAGGGCAGGAAGCTTCTTAAAACTCAGTTTGCAATAGGGACGCTTCAGCAATTTCTTTTTCCTTTTAAAGGTTTTCTGTGTGTTGATTCCAGTAAGCTGAGCACGGACCACTGGATCTTGCTACAGATTTAGTGGTTTGGGGACTTAGTCACCCACAACGTCATCCTGAATTGCATGAAGCCTGGTGGCCATCACTTTACCCAAGACCAGTGACATGAGAAAGCTGTTTCACATGGATGTTGGCTGGATGAGGACCAGAATACATGGCGTGTTGCAGGATGGGGTATGAGAGTGCTGCTCTCCCTGGTCTCCAGTTCATTAGCAGTCTCCATGCAATTAATTTGAAAGGAAAGATGGCACCTTTCCTTTCTAGCTTTGTGTCCAGCTCGGTGTGACTGAGTTGAGTGCCTTGCAGCGAGGTTCATTAGCAGATAATTGTCCCATTCTGAAATCAGGTGAAGTCTTTGGACTTGCCTTTGATTTTTCCACTCTTGAATGAGTACTGTAAGGCTCTCAGTCCCGTCCAGAGAGGATTAGTTCCCAAGGATCTCAAGATGAGATAGGTTAATAGTGACGGTGAAAATCTGTTCTTTTTTCCTAGCACTTGGTGATTAAGGTGGCTGAACCACTTTGTAGAGAAGAGGAAGGCAATTTGTCTCCACAAGCAGATTTTCTGGCTCTGTCGTACCCTTTTCCAGTGTTCTAGTGCTGGTGGTATTATTCTGAGTCAATATTAAGTAGAACTGGTGATAATAAAACTAAATAATCAGCCAAAAAAAAACCCAAGGAAAAAAACCAAACCAATCCACAACCAGAAGATGTTGACATCTTTCCAACCCCCTCCAGTGTCGAAAATCTCAAGAAAACTTCTGTGTACTGTGGGCTTTGGAAAAATACATTAGCACTGCTGCTGTTAGACTATGTGGGGGCTTCCATCCAGGTCCTGGGGGTGATGGTCATGGAAGCTCTGCCCTCTGCTTGTGTGTGTCTAAGCCTCCCTGCAACCATCTTCAGGTCCTGGAATAATGAGGCACATTCCTGCCTAAATAAATCCCACTGGACACCACACCTTCTCCCCATCTCCTCTGCCAGGCAAAACCCACCCTGAAGTGATAGGCGTTAGCATAAGCAAAGCTAATTCCCTAACTTATCTCCAGCGGACCGTGTAATCGATTTCATCAAATAAAAATCTATGTAATAAAGCTCTGAAAGTTCAGGGAAAGCTACGGCTTAATTGCGGTTCAGGCAAGAATCAATTTCTCATTTTCTTGCTTGTTTTCTCACTATTTCTGCACGTTGGTGAGAGCCAGAAAGGATGAAGATTTTACAAATGTTGGTATCATTTGTACTGCTGGCATTTCATAGCCAGACTAAAAAGGAAAGAAAAAATGACAGATTTTTTTGGGGGTTTTCTTGCTTGTTTTCTCACTATTTCTGCATGAGCCAGAAAGGATGAAGATTTTACATATGTTGGTATCATTTGTATCACTGGCATTTCATAGCCAGACTAAAATGGAAAGAAAAATTGACAAGTTTTTCTTTTTCTGGATCAGCCACAGTAGGGAACCATCTGGGTCAAAACAGTTGTCCAGCAGTGAAGAGCTTTACTCCCATATAGAGCTAAATACAGTTTTTATCTGTAAATTTTTGTTTTACTTCTTTCTGTAGTTTCCCCTGAGCGCCGAGACAGGGAAGAAATGAATTTTTTTACAGTGTCTCCATTTCAGAGATGCAATAAAGATTTAAGGCCCAATAAGAAGTTAAAACATCAGCCCCGTTTTGCTGAGTGAAGATGTTTAAGAAATGTTTTGGATGAAATCTCTGCGGTGAAACCCTGCAGTCATTCAAGCCTGTAGATATTGAGCTTTTCTTTTGTTCTCAGTTCAGAAAAATGCCATATCCAGGAGGAAGGAAGGAGGAATTGGACCGTATTTTCTGGGATGCCTGGGTAGTTAAAGGAGTGATGGATGCTCTAGATGAACAGCTGTTGCATGGGCATAAATTGCCTGTGAAATATATACTGTGGGAGTCCAGCCTATCCAAAATGCAACATGTACTTTTTTTTCTCTAGATGGAACTGTTTGCCTTCCAGGTGATTTCTTTAGGAATGGCTTGGCTCTACCCAGTAGGTGATTTCTTTAGGAATGGCTTGGCTCTATCCAGTTGCCAGCTGCAACTTTCCAAAGCTTTACAAGGCTGATTCTTTTAGAAAACGTCAAGTCTACTCCATCTCTCAATTTTCACAACTGGAGGGAATGCAAGATGTCTTCTGGCCCAGTTACAAGCCGTAGACTTTTCAGAGGAAGATGCTAAAGGGAGTGGTGAAGTGAGAACTGGCATCTCCTCTCCCTGATCTTGTCAGCCTTGGGATTTCAACGTGGGTCGAGTAAGAGGTGGCAGCATCATCTCAATTCAGGTGGTACATCTCGGTGGGGCACTAGTTCCTTCCCCAGGTAGGTCAACTGTGCCAGGAGGAGCAGCCTGGATTCAGGGTTTATTTAAAAAAAAAAATAAAATATTTAGTTTGTTCTTCAAGGAGCTAAGATGAGAGATTGCACAGATCAGAGAGGGTCAGGAAAAGTGAGTGCACAATCCAGAGCCTTCAATTTCCCTTGTCCACCATCCACCTTGTTCTCGAGCTGACCTCCAGCCCACGTGCTGCGGGGCTGGGCTTCACCAGAGATGCTTCTCCTTCCTCCCTTTGCTTACACAGCTGGTTGTGAAGTACACTCCTGAAAAACAGACGTTCAGTACAAATATTATCCCTGTACATCCTCCCCCTGTTATTTCTTGTGTGCAGGACCAGCAGTTTGCAGCCCGTACCTCGAATCCCATGAGATGCTACAGCTACCCTGAGGAAACTTCACCTTAAAAAAAAAACAACAATCCCACCTCCACCAGGCCAGCTAAGAAGAAAATTCAAATGGTGACTGAAAGGTACAGCATCCCTGGGCTGGGCAGCGTTCAGGCAGGTCATAAAAAGGCAGAGTGGATCCTGAGAGAGGTTTTGGTCTGTGGGGAGAAGTGGTGAGGTGTGAGATGGCTGGCTCTTTGTGCACCTCATTACGCTCCCGTTGCTGATTTGGAAATGGAGTCCTGTTGCTGAGAGAGACCAGGTTTGCTTTCACTAAAAAACAGAGGGGTGGGGTTTTTTTTTTATTTTTCTTGTACTGAGGTATGTAACTTTAGATGGCCATCTCTGTGCCTGGTCACCTCAGAGATTTTTTTATTATTATTTTTTTTTTTTCCCCACTGACATTCACCTTGACAAGCTACAAAGAGGTAAAAACCACAGTGGTTTGCTGTCTCTTGACTAGTGTCTTGCTTTGATAGAAATCCTCAGGGGAAAAAAAAAAACCACCTCGTGCAGCGAAAGCAAAGGCTGAAGTAGCTTTCATGAGACAGGCTTAGTTCCCCTGGAGGACTGACATCCCCCTTCTTGAGGCTTAATTGCATGAAGTCTCCTGTGATAATTTTTTAGACAGGGAGGAGAAGAGGCTGGAGCCAGCCTCTGGCATTGGAGGGGTATGAGCCCAGCAGGTTGGAGTAGTGTCTTGATGGGGCAACAAAGAGATCCAAAGACATGGACAACAGTGATCCTGTCAGATGTGGTTAAAGCTTTTTTTTTTTTCTTTTTCTCCATTTGTTGCTGACACAGATTCATGGGGTTGATCAGTATTAAAATGCTTCACTTAAAGGCCCGTTTCCTTTGCAACTTGGAATGATGTTTTCATGATAAAGGAATGCTCTTGTAGAGAAGTTATTGTTGTTTCCTGAGCGGAGGTGGTGCTTGTAGGAGTCATCGGTCTGACTCCAGGCTGATGTTGTCAGCTTGGCCACACAGGGCTATTGCAAATACCCATCAGCAGCATCTGCCTTTGTGTTAGCCCCAGGGCATTGAAATCCAGGCTCCCCGACAGGATTCCTGGTAGACAAGTTGACCATGAGCCAGCAATGTGCCCTGGTGGCTAGGAAGGCCAGTGGTCTCCTGGGGTGCATTAAAAAGAGCGTGGCCAGCAGGTCGAGGGAGGTCATCCTGCCCCTCTGCTCTGCCCTGGTGAGGCTGCATTTGGAGTGCTGTGTCCAGTTTTGGGCCCCCCAGTTCAAGAAGGATGGGGAACTGCTGAAAAGAGTCCACTGGAGGGCTATGAAGATGATCAAGGGGATGGAGCCCCTCTGATGAGGAAAGGCTGAGAAACCTGGGTCTGTTTATCGTGGAGAGGTGGCCAGCAGGTCGAGGGAGGTCATCCTGCCCCTCTGCTCTGCCCTGGTGAGGCTGCATTTGGAGTGCTGTGTCCAGTTTTGGGCCCCCCAGTTCAAGAAGGATGGGGAACTGCTGAAAAGAGTCCACTGGAGGGCTATGAAGATGATCAAGGGGATGGAGCCCCTCTGATGAGGAAAGGCTGAGAAACCTGGGTCTGTTTATCGTGGAGAGGAGAAGGCTGAGAGGGGATCTGATCAATGCTTATCAATATCTAAAGGGTGGGTGTCAAGAGGATGGGGTCAGGCTCTTCTCAGTGGTGCCTGGTGACAGGACAAGGGGGAAGGGGCACAAGCTGGAACACAGGAAGTTCCATCTGAACATGTGGAAAATCCTCTTTGCTTTGAGGGTCCGAGCACCGGAACAGGTTGCCCAGAGAAGGTGTGGAGTCTCCTTTCCTGGAGATGTTCAAAACCCACCTGGACAAGTTCAGGTCCAACTGCTGTGGGTGACCCTGCTTTGGCAGGGGGGTTGGACTAGATGATCTCCAAAGGTCATGATCTCAGTAGCAGTGTGTGGGGCATTGATTTCTGTTTCACAAAACCACAGCCTTCAAAGGATGGCTGGGTGTAATGAGTTGGGCAGCTGCCAATAGCTCTGTGTCACCATGAGCTGTAACCCTCCATGTGTTAAAGCTTTCCTGCTCCTCAGTAGTTCAGATGGCTTTGTGTCTTCTGGAAGAGCAGGCACGATTCCTCAAGTTTTTGGGGTGCGCCTACATCTTCTGAACCCTTTTTGAAGCTATTTCTGACAACCTAAAGCCCACAGAAGGGAAGAACCCAGCTGGTTTGTAGGCACGCAACCCCCATGTGTAACTTGGGCATCGTAGCATGCTCATAAACCCTAAGTAACAGCCCTTTTGAAAGCCCTCTGCTGTATTGATTGGTATTTTTCTGCAGCATCAGCATCATTTTAAAGGACAAGGGATTTTATAATGTAATTGTAAATTATTCGTATAAGTATCTTAAGTGCCTCGTGGGAGTGCGTGATCGTTCAAGATGCTTTGTGATGTGTTTCTTATGTTTTCAGCTATGCAGTAAAACATTTCTAAATACCCAGAAATGAGGGTCCTTAGAAATGGCACTGACGTGCGCCCAGGCTTGCATGGAAACCCTCGTATCATCTGCAGGAAGGGGAAAAGGAAGGTAGAAACGATAAGTCTAAAATTTTCCTGAACTTGTCTGGCAAGTGTGTGTCACTGAAGCTCCCAAAAAGGTTATAAACTGGGTAGTTTTGCTTACTGGATGCTCTTCCTGGGGTCCCCACTGGACCGTTGTGGCATGTGCTCTGAAGTTAGCTGCTGTCCTGACCTGGTAAAAATCTTGGCAGGTGCAAGCCAAACTGTTAAGGCCAATTAACATCCCCCCATTTGTCCTAATATATACCCTGGTGATGAGGTACAGGTGGAAGATTGAATGGTCCTGCTGCTTCTCTGAGAAGGAGAGGGCTTTGTGGAAAGGACTTGTCTCTGCTGCTGGGACTCTTAGCCACAGAAGCAAAGAACAGCTCATTTTTTTCCCTGCAAGGGTAAGTAAGCAATTCCTTTTCTCAGATTATCATTCTCTGGACAACACCAGTTGTATTTTAAAACTCCACAGCTTTACAGTCAGCAAAAAACCACAAAAGAGTGTGTTTGTCCAGGTCTAACCTTGGGTGACTCAGACAATAACTTGCATTATCTTTGGCATGTTTTGACTCTCAGTAGCATTGTTTTCTCCTGTTTCTAAGTACCTGATGGGCTGTTTCATGTTGAGCTGCTAGCATCAGGTCCTAAAGGATGTCAAAAATGACTGTTCCAAGTATGAAGTTTCAGGTGTAACTCGGAGAAGACCTCAGTGACCCAAATGCATGCAAAGGATGAAAAACCACGGTTGGCTCTTTCTGCTGAGGGCTTATGCCATCTCAGATAACTTTTGAGAGTAAACATATGGCTTTGTTTTCCATTATTTGAGAGAAGCCCAGCATGAAACTTGCTGGGAGAGTGCTCCAGCAGTGTGCCCAGGTGGCCAAGAAGGCCACCAGCATCCTGGCCTGTATCAGGAACAGCGTGGCGAGTAGGGCCCGAGAGGTGATTGTCCCCCTGTACTGGGCACTGGTGAGGCCTCACCTTGAGTGCTGTGTCCAGTTTTGGGCCCCCTACCATAAAAAAGACATTGAGGTGCTGGAGCGGGTCCAGAGAAGGGCGACAAAGCTGGTGAGGGGTCTGGAGAATAAGTCTTATGAGGAGAGGCTGAGGGAGCTGGGGTTATTCAGCCTGGAGAAGAGGAGGCTGAGGGGAGACCTTATTGCTCTCTCCAACTCCCTGAAAGGAGGGTGTAGAGAGGTGGAGGTTGGTCTCTTCTCTCAAGTCACAGGCGACAGTACAAGAGGAAATGGCCTCAAGTTACACCAGGGGAGGTTCAGGCTGGATATTAGGAAAAAATTTTTCACTGAAAGGGTTCTCAGCCATTGGAATGGGCTGCCCAGGGAGGTGGTTGAGGCACCATCCCTGGAGGGGTTCAAAAGACGGGTTGATGTAGTGCTGGGAGGTCTGGTTTAGTGATGATGCTCCTTGTTTGTTGTGTGGGTGTCTATTTTTGTCAGTTAGGTTGACAGTTGGGCAAGATGATCTTTAAGGTCCCTTCCAACCTAGAAGATTCTGTGATTCTGTGAAATGACAGGCACCTGAAGGGACTTCACTGTGTAGGAGTCTCGAAGCTCATCAGCCCTGTGTATCAGCTCCCCAAGTCATTGACCATCCAAAGCTTTGAATAAGAGCGCCAGGCGTGCTCTTTTGTCTCCAGTGGTTTCTCTAAAGTGCCACGTTGCTCTTCTCAGTCCTCCTTATCATCTGTATTACGTGGCTTTTAACCATAATGACCTTGAAAACACTCACAGCCACTTAATCCGGCTGCGTTCCCCTTTTAAAAGTTCAGTGTTAATCTGTGTGGATTTGTTACAGGGATGTAAAGGCTGGTTGAAATCTTGCAAGGTTATGTTTTTCTTGAGTGGGAAGGCCAAGAGATTGCTCTTCAGTAAGTAAACATAGAGGAATAGTCTTTATTTCTGGCTCGACGTTGGGATTTCTAGCTTACTGCTCCTCCAGGCGTGCTCACTGAATGCCAGCAAATTCTTGTAGGTGAAGCAGGGCATGGTGGTCCTTTGACAAAACAAATCTTGAGGGCTTTGAGATATCATCAGTACTCCCCTGCCTCCTTCTATTAGCTGATGCAGGACTAGTAGGGGTTTGTATCGCTCAGGGCATAAAGTAAATACCAGTCATGGCAGAACATTGATCTCTTGTAGCAAAGGAATTGTTTGTGGCATGTTGACCTGCCCTGAACTCCTGGGCAATCACAAAGCCTTATTGATGGTTGCAGCACAAAGGCAGTAAGCAGTACCTTTTGCTCTGTGCAAACAGACTGTGCACGCTTGTGAGACCAATTATGAGTCCCAGTGACTGCCCTGAATTTGTTCTTGTTTTGCTTATGACCTCCCAGCGTGTCCTCACTTGCACAAGAAGTTGTTCTGAAGCTCCAGAAGTTGTTCATGGGCTCCAGATGTTTGCCTCACCGTGCCTCACCCTGCTGACCAAACATCTGTCTACGCTACTAAATAATTCATGCCCAAAACTTGAAGAATAAAACAAAATGCCTGCCTTGAAAAGCTAGGAAAGCCCCAAAAGGGTGTGCAATGTCTGTTTTGCAAGACCAGTCATCCTTGATGTGTGGGCCTCTTGCCTTGAACAATTAACTGCTCAGGGAAGATCTTGCAGACCTATTGGAAGCGCCTTTTGACTCTGCTTTCATCCATCTGGTCATTAATAGCTTCTTTGGGGATGCAGAGGATTTAGACCAACCAGCAGAAGTTGCAGCTGGCCTGGTGGCAATCCTTGCTGCTCGCAGCTCTGTCTCCTGACTTCATCTAATAATTCATAAATAACCCTCCCTTGCTTCTGGAGCCAGTTGTGGGTGTGTGCTGATTCCACTGCTGTGGTTGACATCAACATCTTAACTCTCATCGTTGCAGCCTGGCTTAAAACCCAAATTATTCTTTAAATTTTTTTCGTGTCGAGAACATGATTAACTCCTCCGGTTTCTGTGCAAGAAACATGATGGGTCTGTGCAAGAAAAAAAAAGTATAATCTTGCCTGGAACAGCTGCCTCCATTCTCCTGTGGCCGGACTGTGTTTCTCAAGATCCAGGAGGGATGCCAATGAAGCAATGTCTCTCCTGGGAAAGAGTTGGATGAATCACGTTACCAGAGCTCCAGCAAGAAAGCTTCATCCACAAAGGGTGGGGAGTAGCAGCTGATCTAGACCAAATGATGACTTAACCTTGCCTGAAAATTAAGACCTCGTTCCTGCAATTTTTGTCCTGCTGGAAAACTGAAATATTTCCATGAAACACAACTTTCTTTTTTTTTTTTTCTGCAGAAAACTCCTTTTTTTTCTTTTTTTTTTTTCCCTATCCAAAGCTCTCCTGTTGGAAAGCTCCCCACCAGCTCTATTGGTGGGCCAGGGAATTTTCCAGGGCTAGCCTGAAGTTTCCATTAGGCAATGCAAGGCGTTGTTGGGGGTTTTGTTTATTTGTTTGTTTGCTTTTTTTTTTTAGACAGCCAAGAAGAACAACTGCTGATGAGAGCTTTAGTACCCGATTTGTCCTTAGAAAATTATCTGCAAAGCGAGAAGGCATTTTCCAGAGCTATCTGCAATTTGCTTTTTAAAACTGAATTTCCTCTAATGCCATAAATAGGAGTTAATAAGCAGCTTAGGTGTTTGTTTCGGTTTGGGTGCCTAATTGGTTCTCAATTTGTTTCAGAGACGACATGTTAAATTTCTCCTGTGACCCTGTAAATACAATTTTTCTTTCCATCCCTTAAATAGCCACCCTCTCCTGTCAAACGTTATTTTTTTCACCTTCCTGGCATCCAGTTGTAAGGAAATCTTTTAAACTCGGAGGAGCGTGGTTCTCTGCTTTCCACTCTCCTGGCTTCCTTGAGGACAGCAAGGGCTCCACTGATTTACACTGATGGACTTGAGATCAGCTCCAAATTTCTGTCGGGCCTTTCATTTGAAAGCTGTTTTGGTGGAGAACAACTTTTTTGGCTATTTAGAGAGTGGAAAGGAGCCTCGGGGAATCTGCTTTTTCTCTTTGACAAGTGCCAGTGATATCACACTTGGATTCCTTTTCTTTTCCCTTTTTGCCTCGTGAACTTGGTGCAGCTGAAAGGTGATGGAGCAGACCCTGGAAATTAAAAGTCCTGCAGGAGGAGGAGAGGGTGAGCTGGTGAGGGGTCTGGAGAACAAGTCCTATGAGGAGAGGCTGAGGGAACTGGGCATGTTTAGTTTGGAGAAGAGGAGGCTGAGGGGAGACCTCCTTGCCCTCTACAACTCCCTGAAAGGAGGGTGTAGAGAGGTGGGGGTTGGCCTCTTCTCCCAAAGGATGAACGACAAGACCAGAGGAAATGGTCTGAAGTTGGGGCAGGGGAGATTTAGATTAGATATTAGGAAGAATTACTTTCCTGAGAGGGTGGTCAGGCCCTGGAAGGGCCTGCCCAGGGAGGTGGTGGAGTCACCATCCCTGGAGGGATTTAAGAAACGTGTAGACATGGCTCTTCAGGGCAAGCTCTAGTGCCCAAGGTTATTGGTTTATGGTGAGGTGTTCAGTGTGGGGTTTAGTTGGTGGGTGCGGTGTTTTTGGTGGGCGTTTGGTGTGGTATGTTTTTTTGGGTTTTTTTTTTTGGGTTTTTTTGTGGGGGTTTTTTTTTTTTTTTTTTTTTTTGTGTTTGGTCTGTGTTTTT
>NW_015091719.1:262245-286376 GCF_001431845.1 Calidris pugnax | reverse complement strand
TTTTTTTTTTTTTTTTTTTTTTTTTTTTTTTTTTTTTTTTTGTGGTTGGACTTGATGATCTCAGAGGTCCCTTCCAACCACTAAGATTCTGTGATTCTGAGAGAGGATGGACCATCCTGCCTGCAAAGGGTGGAGCGAGGTGGCCCCTTTAGCTCTCCAGTAAATCCTGTGTAACACCACCCATCAGATCGTTTTATGATTTCAGACTGGCTTGGGGATGAAAGAACACCAAGGGATGATATTTTATGTGTGTTTTTGAAGCTCTAGGTAGGGTCTCTGGTCTGGTTGGTAGCACGTCAGCTTGCACTGGGAAGGTTTGTGACTGAGCTCATAACTTTTGATGGTTTTATGGGGGAATGTTTGGCTTTCACTGCCCCACGAGGGTTTTCTGCATGTGGTTGGAGATGTGACTACCTGCGAGGTAGTACCAGGGGATTTTTTTCCACCCCCTTTTGCATTTCTTGTCCTGCTTCCTCTGCTTCAGGCTTAATTACACTGATTGGGAGAGATCAAGTTAGAACGGCTGCAGCTTTAAGTTGGAGACTGTTTGTTGCCTTAAAAGAACCACTTAACTCCCCCCTCTTATGGTATTAAAACCAATAATTTTCCCCCTTTTCCGATTAGTTTTATTGGTGCTAGCTGCCATGCCCTGCAGAAAGGGCTCAGATACTTTGGAGACTGTTTGTTGCCTTAAAAGAACCACTTAACTCCCCCCTCTTATGGTATTAAAACCAATAATTTTCCCCCTCTTCTGATTAGTTTTATTGGTGCTAGCCCTGCAGAAAGGGCTCGGATACTTTGACTGCAGTGACTTGATACCTGAGCAGAGAAGGGGCAGGTGATGGATAAACGACTCTGCGGGGCCTCTCCTCACTGTGACGGGATCAAAAATCTCCAGGATTGGTTTTCCTCATGTTTTTGCTATTATAGATGGAATGGACTGTTAAAAAAGCAGCTCAAGTTGGACCTGGAAACGTACGTCTCAGGGAAGGTGGGGTTGAGAAGTAGAGCTGCTGGGGTGACAGATATTTTTTGAGAAAGAAAGATGTGCCTTTTAAAAATATATACTTGTGTTTCCACGGGTGTAACCCCTTAATCCCTAGTCCTCTCCTTAGCAGCTCAATCCCCATTGAGATGAGATCATCCTAGACCTCCCTGAGATGACCAGTGCTTGGGCACCTACCTATAAAGCCACTGTAGGGAGACTGCTACGTGCCTTTCTTCTCTCATTCCTGGAGGAGAGATGGGTGCTGCAAATCTCGGTGCTGGAAAACTACTGTTAGAATACTTGTTTCTGGAGCAAAAGCGTGAGCCGGGCTGTGGTACTGCTAATTGCAATTGAAAGTGTTAATTTTCACAGGGTAGTAAAAGAATCCCAATTTGCAAAGGTTTCACTTGCGTCAGGGGTGAAGTTCTCGACAGCTTTAAAGGGTGCAGATGTGAAATGCTGAGTTTTGAATATTGAGTCCCTCTTAAAATACATTATTTCATCTGAAAGATTCTCAGGCTCCCTCAGCATTTTACTTTGTCAAACCCATTTTTTTTTCATTTTTTTTTTTTTTCCTAGAGAGGCTGGAATCTTGACTCATTACTCAACTTTCTGTTGCAGCTTTGTTTAGCAGAGTTTATACATTCTTAGATCAAACATTATACCATCTGACCAGGAATCATGCAATCACAGTGGGAGATGGGAAGAAGCAGCATAATTTATTCCGTAAGCAAAGGGATCATCTACATTAGAGCACGAGTTAGTTAATAAAATGGGGTTTAGTGAAATAAAAAGAAATAATGCAGCTTTCCCTCAGCTCTGGTTAGAAGTAGTTGTGCCCTGATGGGGAATATGATGCTTGTGTCTTATCACAGAGATTGGCTTCATCTGCTGTAAGCAGCTACCCTGGTCACACTTGTCTGGGTTGAGATGGATCTTGGGTTGATGTGTCCTTGGTGAAGCTCCTGCACAGTCCATCTCTGTGCTGCAACGAGCTGAGCTGCTCTGCATCTTCCCTGGCCAAGCCCAGAAGAAGGCATCTTGTCCCTTTGCATCCTTGAGAGAAGGGGATGGTAGAAAAGATTTGGAAAGACGAGAGGGATTTGACCATGGCCTTATTGCAAAATGGGGTGGATAATGAATGCCAGCAGGAGGACTAAAACTACATTTAATGTTTATCCTGAGATGTGCCAGCTCTTCTAGGTTGGAAATGTGTGTGAGCTTGAGCTGGGGCTAGCTTTCAGAACACTCATCAGGCACAAGAAAAGGTCCCTGGAGGTGTTCAAAAGACAGGTTGATGTAGTATATGGTTTAGTGATGGTGATGCTTCTTGTTTGTTGTGGGGGTGTCTATTTTTGTCAGTCAGGTTGACGGTTGGACAAGATGATCTTTAAGGTCCCTTCCAACCTAGAAGATTCTCTGATGTCCAAGGACCACTATATCTTGTTGCTGTCCACGACTTGGGGGATTGTATGCCCTGGATCCTTGTACTCTTAAAAGTGTTAACTTTGGTAAAATTACCAAATTACTGTGGTTTGACTGCTGGGTGGCTAGAGGATCCTGCTGAGCATTTGCTGGGCAACCAGCAGCTCCAGCCGTGTTGAGAAGCTGGAAAATCTATTGTGTGGGGCGTGTGTTGTAGGTCCTGGCAAAGGGCTGGTGAGTCAAATCCTTGCTTCTGGATCCCAGGTCTGGGAAGAATGAGAATTGGGGGTGATTGTCTACTTTTTTCCTGAGATTATATTGCAGCATGAGTAAGGAGCATCTCTTGGGTTCCCTGCAGTACAGAGCTGGGAAGTATCAGCTGGTTGAAAAATTGCTTTATGTAACAAGCATTTTAAAAAAAAAAAAACAGCTCCTGGAAGAGGAGAAAGGCTAACTTCAGTGAGGTTAATGGTGCAACCCCCCCTTAGTATGAGCCAGGAGCAGGATTTCTTCTTGGAGCTGTAGTGAGTACAAGTTCCTACACACACGTGCACACAATAGTGCTCAGAGCCCATCCGCCCAGATCTTTCCTTGGGGATCCATATAAAACAGCTCTCACAAAAGCTGCCCTGTGTGTGAGCGGAGGAACTCCATCTAGTGACGTTAAAAAAGGGGGAAAAAAAAGCAAAAAAAAGCCCACAAAACCTTTTTCACATGCATGTAGCTGTGTACCTCTTATCTCACCCCAGTCTGCTGAAGATATCAGCGCAGCTCAACAGCACACACTTACCATATGGGACCCTAAAAATGCTGCTGGGGAAGCGATTTCAGTCCCTGCTCTGAATTCTGCCAGCGCAAAAAAATGTCCCTTTTGTCGTGGCGGTGAATGAATTTTCTTGTTCCCCTTTCTCCTTGGATTTATGTTAACCCTGGGCTTCAGCCGAGTTTGATCTCCCTTTATTGTATGGCAAACAGTAGTCAATAGCCCTTCAGCTTGAGATTGCCTGGATTTATTTTCAGGTCAAGTCAACTCTCCTTGACCCAAGTCTGAACCAAAATACGTTCCCAGAAGATTCCCCCACGGGATATCGCATCCGAAGACAGAGTGACATTGTAATGAGTTAAGGTTTCAGCTCAGTACAAGGGAGTCCCTGTTGGTGTGGGGAGGGCAACCAAGCCATCCTTTTTTATTTCAGAGCTGGGTCCTCTCCTGAGACCCAGAAGACTTTGTCATCCACCAGTCATTTCTCTTGGTTGAACGTTGCCATGGATCACATTCCTGGTGTTTGCAGTCTCAGCTCCTTACGTGTGTGTTTGCATGGCTCTAACATGCACACGTGGAATTTGGCATGCAGGCTTTAAGCAATTGATGAGATGATCTGTGCCTTCATACCCTTTTTTAGTTTTTGTTTTGTTTTTTTAAATGGAAAAATGGGATATCTTGTGAGGATTGCCTGGCGCGGAGGCAGAACCGACTTGATATTGCATCACGAAGCAAAACCACTGCTTTGAAGACTGGGGACAAAAATGGAACGAACTCATGAATTTATCCTGGATGAGGCTGGAATCTTGACTCATTACTCAACTTTCTGTTGCAGCTTTGTTTAGCAGAGTTTATACATTCTTAGATCAAACATTATACCATCTGACCAGGAATCATGCAATCACAGTGGGAGATGGGAAGAAGCAGCATAATTTATTCCGTAAGCAAAGGGATCATCTACATTAGAGCACGAGTTAGTTAATAAAATGGGGTTTAGTGAAATAAAAAGAAATAATGCAGCTTTCCCTCAGCTCTGGTTAGAAGTAGTTGTGCCCTGATGGGGAATATGATGCTTGTGTCTTATCACAGAGATTGGCTTCATCTGCTGTAAGCAGCTACCCTGGTCACACTTGTCTGGGTTGAGATGGATCTTGGGTTGATGTGTCCTTGGTGAAGCTCCTGCACAGTCCATCTCTGTGCTGCAACGAGCTGAGCTGCTCTGCATCTTCCCTGGCCAAGCCCAGAAGAAGGCATCTTGTCCCTTTGCATCCTTGAGAGAAGGGGATGGTAGAAAAGATTTGGAAAGACGAGAGGGATTTGACCATGGCCTTATTGCAAAATGGGGTGGATAATGAATGCCAGCAGGAGGACTAAAACTACATTTAATGTTTATCCTGAGATGTGCCAGCTCTTCTAGGTTGGAAATGTGTGTGAGCTTGAGCTGGGGCTAGCTTTCAGAACACTCATCAGGCACAAGAAAAGGTCCCTGGAGGTGTTCAAAAGACAGGTTGATGTAGTATATGGTTTAGTGATGGTGATGCTTCTTGTTTGTTGTGGGGGTGTCTATTTTTGTCAGTCAGGTTGACGGTTGGACAAGATGATCTTTAAGGTCCCTTCCAACCTAGAAGATTCTCTGATGTCCAAGGACCACTATATCTTGTTGCTGTCCACGACTTGGGGGATTGTATGCCCTGGATCCTTGTACTCTTAAAAGTGTTAACTTTGGTAAAATTACCAAATTACTGTGGTTTGACTGCTGGGTGGCTAGAGGATCCTGCTGAGCATTTGCTGGGCAACCAGCAGCTCCAGCCGTGTTGAGAAGCTGGAAAATCTATTGTGTGGGGCGTGTGTTGTAGGTCCTGGCAAAGGGCTGGTGAGTCAAATCCTTGCTTCTGGATCCCAGGTCTGGGAAGAATGAGAATTGGGGGTGATTGTCTACTTTTTTCCTGAGATTATATTGCAGCATGAGTAAGGAGCATCTCTTGGGTTCCCTGCAGTACAGAGCTGGGAAGTATCAGCTGGTTGAAAAATTGCTTTATGTAACAAGCATTTTAAAAAAAAAACAACAGCTCCTGGAAGAGGAGAAAGGCTAACTTCAGTGAGGTTAATGGTGCAACCCCCCCTTAGTATGAGCCAGGAGCAGGATTTCTTCTTGGAGCTGTAGTGAGTACAAGTTCCTACACACACGTGCACACAATAGTGCTCAGAGCCCATCCGCCCAGATCTTTCCTTGGGGATCCATATAAAACAGCTCTCACAAAAGCTGCCCTGTGTGCGAGCGGAGGAACTCCATCTAGTGACGTTAAAAAAGGGGGAAAAAAAAGCAAAAAAAAGCCCACAAAACCTTTTTCACATGCATGTAGCTGTGTACCTCTTATCTCACCCCAGTCTGCTGAAGATATCAGCGCAGCTCAACAGCACACACTTACCATATGGGACCCTAAAAACGCTGCTGGGGAAGCGATTTCAGTCCCTGCTCTGAATTCTGCCAGCGCAAAAAAATGTCCCTTTTGTCGTGGCGGTGAATGAATTTTCTTGTTCCCCTTTCTCCTTGGATTTATGTTAACCCTGGGCTTCAGCCGAGTTTGATCTCCCTTTATTGTATGGCAAACAGTAGTCAATAGCCCTTCAGCTTGAGATTGCCTGGATTTATTTTCAGGTCAAGTCAACTCTCCTTGACCCAAGTCTGAACCAAAATACGTTCCCAGAAGATTCCCCCACGGGATATCGCATCCGAAGACAGAGTGACATTGTAATGAGTTAAGGTTTCAGCTCAGTACAAGGGAGTCCCTGTTGGTGTGGGGAGGGCAACCAAGCCATCCTTTTTTATTTCAGAGCTGGGTCCTCTCCTGAGACCCAGAAGACTTTGTCATCCACCAGTCATTTCTCTTGGTTGAACGTTGCCATGGATCACATTCCTGGTGTTTGCAGTCTCAGCTCCTTACGTGTGTGTTTGCATGGCTCTAACATGCACACGTGGAATTTGGCATGCAGGCTTTAAGCAATTGATGAGATGATCTGTGCCTTCATACCCTTTTTTAGTTTTTGTTTTGTTTTTTTAAATGGAAAAATGGGATATCTTGTGAGGATTGCCTGGCGCGGAGGCAGAACCGACTTGATATTGCATCACGAAGCAAAACCACTGCTTTGAAGACTGGGGACAAAAATGGAACGAACTCATGAATTTATCCTGGATGATAAATCTTCCTTAAAAAAAAAAAAAAAAGGCAGCCTTATGTTTAGTACAAAAGACTGTTTATTTCTTCTGTAGGGGAAAAAAAAAAAAAAAGAAGTCGTGGTGTAATCGGATAGGATTAACTTTCCAGGGGCCCTGGACAGAAGCTAAAGCACTCTTTCTTGTGCTTGCATTGGCTAATTTGAGTAGTCTAAGACCTTTCTGGCTTCCTACAGCATTGGCCTATGAGCTGCTGCCAACGTGCCCTGTACCTAAAACCAACACTTAAGGGACCCCAGCAACCAGGGTTTCTACAGAAACTAAAATTACCCAAGTGTTTGGCTGGTATGAACTGCTTGACCCAACTCGGAACCTGCCCCAGGTGTGGAGAAAAACAGAGCCTTAATAATGGTTTTAATCTTGAGCAGGCAGTTGAGTGCATTTCTGGCAAATACATAAATAATGTACGAGGGACTTAACGTTGCATGAAGAGTCTTTTTGGACTGTGTGCGCTGACTTTGGTGTTTTGACCGCTCGCGGTTAATGTTGTGTCAGCCCCTTTTCTATGCTGTAAGCAGCTACCCTGGTCACACTTGTCTGGGTTGAGATGGATCTTGGGTTGATGTGTCCTTGGTGAAGCTCCTGCACAGTCCATCTCTGTGCTGCAACGAGCTGAGCTGCTCTGCATCTTCCCTGGCCAAGCCCAGAAGAAGGCATCTTGTCCCTTTGCATCCTTGAGAGAAGGGGATGGTAGAAAAGATTTGGAAAGACGAGAGGGATTTGACTATGTCCTTATTGCAAAATGGGGTGGATAATGAATGCCAGCAGGAGGACTAAAACTACATTTAATGTTTATCCTGAGATGTGCCAGCTCTTCTAGGTTGGAAATGTGTGTGAGCTTGAGCTGGGGCTAGCTTTCAGAACACTCATCAGGCACAAGAAAAGGTCCCTGGAGGTGTTCAAAAGACAGGTTGATGTAGTATATGGTTTAGTGATGGTGATGCTTCTTGTTTGTTGTGGGGGTGTCTATTTTTGTCAGTCAGGTTGACGGTTGGACAAGATGATCTTTAAGGTCCCTTCCAACCTAGAAGATTCTCTGATGTCCAAGGACCACTATATCTTGTTGCTGTCCACGACTTGGGGGATTGTATGCCCTGGATCCTTGTACTCTTAAAAGTGTTAACTTTGGTAAAATTACCAAATTACTGTGGTTTGACTGCTGGGTGGCTAGAGGATCCTGCTGAGCATTTGCTGGGCAACCAGCAGCTCCAGCCGTGTTGAGAAGCTGGAAAATCTATTGTGTGGGGCGTGTGTTGTAGGTCCTGGCAAAGGGCTGGTGAGTCAAATCCTTGCTTCTGGATCCCAGGTCTGGGAAGAATGAGAATTGGGGGTGATTGTCTACTTTTTTCCTGAGATTATATTGCAGCATGAGTAAGGAGCATCTCTTGGGTTCCCTGCAGTACAGAGCTGGGAAGTATCAGCTGGTTGAAAAATTGCTTTATGTAACAAGCATTTTAAAAAAAAAACAACAGCTCCTGGAAGAGGAGAAAGGCTAACTTCAGTGAGGTTAATGGTGCAACCCCCCCTTAGTATGAGCCAGGAGCAGGATTTCTTCTTGGAGCTGTAGTGAGTACAAGTTCCTACACACACGTGCACACAATAGTGCTCAGAGCCCATCCGCCCAGATCTTTCCTTGGGGATCCATATAAAACAGCTCTCACAAAAGCTGCCCTGTGTGCGAGCGGAGGAACTCCATCTAGTGACGTTAAAAAAGGGGGAAAAAAAAGCAAAAAAAAGCCCACAAAACCTTTTTCACATGCATGTAGCTGTGTACCTCTTATCTCACCCCAGTCTGCTGAAGATATCAGCGCAGCTCAACAGCACACACTTACCATATGGGACCCTAAAAACGCTGCTGGGGAAGCGATTTCAGTCCCTGCTCTGAATTCTGCCAGCGCAAAAAAATGTCCCTTTTGTCGTGGCGGTGAATGAATTTTCTTGTTCCCCTTTCTCCTTGGATTTATGTTAACCCTGGGCTTCAGCCGAGTTTGATCTCCCTTTATTGTATGGCAAACAGTAGTCAATAGCCCTTCAGCTTGAGATTGCCTGGATTTATTTTCAGGTCAAGTCAACTCTCCTTGACCCAAGTCTGAACCAAAATACGTTCCCAGAAGATTCCCCCACGGGATATCGCATCCGAAGACAGAGTGACATTGTAATGAGTTAAGGTTTCAGCTCAGTACAAGGGAGTCCCTGTTGGTGTGGGGAGGGCAACCAAGCCATCCTTTTTTATTTCAGAGCTGGGTCCTCTCCTGAGACCCAGAAGACTTTGTCATCCACCAGTCATTTCTCTTGGTTGAACGTTGCCATGGATCACATTCCTGGTGTTTGCAGTCTCAGCTCCTTACGTGTGTGTTTGCATGGCTCTAACATGCACACGTGGAATTTGGCATGCAGGCTTTAAGCAATTGATGAGATGATCTGTGCCTTCATACCCTTTTTTAGTTTTTGTTTTGTTTTTTTAAATGGAAAAATGGGATATCTTGTGAGGATTGCCTGGCGCGGAGGCAGAACCGACTTGATATTGCATCACGAAGCAAAACCACTGCTTTGAAGACTGGGGACAAAAATGGAACGAACTCATGAATTTATCCTGGATGATAAATCTTCCTTAAAAAAAAAAAAAAAAGGCAGCCTTATGTTTAGTACAAAAGACTGTTTATTTCTTCTGTAGGGGAAAAAAAAAAAAAAAGAAGTCGTGGTGTAATCGGATAGGATTAACTTTCCAGGGGCCCTGGACAGAAGCTAAAGCACTCTTTCTTGTGCTTGCATTGGCTAATTTGAGTAGTCTAAGACCTTTCTGGCTTCCTACAGCATTGGCCTATGAGCTGCTGCCAACGTGCCCTGTACCTAAAACCAACACTTAAGGGACCCCAGCAACCAGGGTTTCTACAGAAACTAAAATTACCCAAGTGTTTGGCTGGTATGAACTGCTTGACCCAACTCGGAACCTGCCCCAGGTGTGGAGAAAAACAGAGCCTTAATAATGGTTTTAATCTTGAGCAGGCAGTTGAGTGCATTTCTGGCAAATACATAAATAATGTACGAGGGACTTAACGTTGCATGAAGAGTCTTTGTGGACTGTGTGCGCTGACTTTGGTGTTTTGACCGCTGGTGGTTAATGTTGTGTCAGCCCCTTTTCTATTTTATCTAGTCATTTAATTACCTAGGAATAGTTCTGTGTGCACTTTTGTGGGTGGGAGTGATGATGCTTCAAATTTTGCACCTCATTGGGACCCACGGGAGAGTTTTCAGGGCGACAGCCCAGTCGGCAGAAAGGAAGGAGAAATGGGAGAAGTCTGGAGGACGTTCGCATGTGTTAATGTTTATCCTGAGATGTGCCAGCTCTTCCAGGTTGGAATTGTGGGTGAGCTTGAGCTGGGGCTAGCATTCAGAGCATGCGTACTTTCTTGTGCAAAGTGTCCTGTGCCATTCAGGTGCCAAGCAAATCCCATCTTTTCTGGTGGGCCGAGTTTGAGTTAATCTGTGCCTGATCTGTTTAAGGGTACAACGTGGTCAAACTGGCACGAATTGTGGTACGGCACAGCGGTCACTGTTACCTTGTGCCCTAAGCTTAAGTTGTGTTCTCCTCTTGGTTCCTCTGGAATAAGCTGCTTCGGATGCCAGTGAGAGGACAAGTTGGAACAGAAGAGGTTCCACTCAAATATGAGGAGAAACTTCTTCACGGTGAGGGTGGCAGAGCCCTGGCAGAGGCTGCCCAGGGAGGTGGTGGAGTCTCCTTCTCTGGAGACATTCCAACCCCACCTGGACACGTTCCTGTGGGACCTGCTCTGGGTGGTCCTGCTTTGGCAGGGGGTTGGACTAGATGATCTCGATGGTCCCTTCCAACTCTAAAAATTCAGTGAAATTCAGTTATCACAATCTTATCACAGAGATTGGCTTCATCTGCTGTAAGCAGCTACCCTGGTCACACTTGTCTGGGTTGAGATGGATCTTGGGTTGATGTGTCCTTGGTGAAGCTCCTGCACAGTCCATCTCTGTGCTGCAACGAGCTGAGCTGCTCTGCATCTTCCCTGGCCAAGCCCAGAAGAAGGCATCTTGTCCCTTTGCATCCTTGAGAGAAGGGGATGGTAGAAAAGATTTGGAAAGACGAGAGGGATTTGACCATGGCCTTATTGCAAAATGGGGTGGATAATGAATGCCAGCAGGAGGACTAAAACTACATTTAATGTTTATCCTGAGATGTGCCAGCTCTTCTAGGTTGGAAATGTGTGTGAGCTTGAGCTGGGGCTAGCTTTCAGAACACTCATCAGGCACAAGAAAAGGTCCCTGGAGGTGTTCAAAAGACAGGTTGATGTAGTATATGGTTTAGTGATGGTGATGCTTCTTGTTTGTTGTGGGGGTGTCTATTTTTGTCAGTCAGGTTGACGGTTGGACAAGATGATCTTTAAGGTCCCTTCCAACCTAGAAGATTCTCTGATGTCCAAGGACCACTATATCTTGTTGCTGTCCACGACTTGGGGGATTGTATGCCCTGGATCCTTGTACTCTTAAAAGTGTTAACTTTGGTAAAATTACCAAATTACTGTGGTTTGACTGCTGGGTGGCTAGAGGATCCTGCTGAGCATTTGCTGGGCAACCAGCAGCTCCAGCCGTGTTGAGAAGCTGGAAAATCTATTGTGTGGGGCGTGTGTTGTAGGTCCTGGCAAAGGGCTGGTGAGTCAAATCCTTGCTTCTGGATCCCAGGTCTGGGAAGAATGAGAATTGGGGGTGATTGTCTACTTTTTTCCTGAGATTATATTGCAGCATGAGTAAGGAGCATCTCTTGGGTTCCCTGCAGTACAGAGCTGGGAAGTATCAGCTGGTTGAAAAATTGCTTTATGTAACAAGCATTTTAAAAAAAAAACAACAGCTCCTGGAAGAGGAGAAAGGCTAACTTCAGTGAGGTTAATGGTGCAACCCCCCCTTAGTATGAGCCAGGAGCAGGATTTCTTCTTGGAGCTGTAGTGAGTACAAGTTCCTACACACACGTGCACACAATAGTGCTCAGAGCCCATCCGCCCAGATCTTTCCTTGGGGATCCATATAAAACAGCTCTCACAAAAGCTGCCCTGTGTGCGAGCGGAGGAACTCCATCTAGTGACGTTAAAAAAGGGGGAAAAAAAAGCAAAAAAAAGCCCACAAAACCTTTTTCACATGCATGTAGCTGTGTACCTCTTATCTCACCCCAGTCTGCTGAAGATATCAGCGCAGCTCAACAGCACACACTTACCATATGGGACCCTAAAAACGCTGCTGGGGAAGCGATTTCAGTCCCTGCTCTGAATTCTGCCAGCGCAAAAAAATGTCCCTTTTGTCGTGGCGGTGAATGAATTTTCTTGTTCCCCTTTCTCCTTGGATTTATGTTAACCCTGGGCTTCAGCCGAGTTTGATCTCCCTTTATTGTATGGCAAACAGTAGTCAATAGCCCTTCAGCTTGAGATTGCCTGGATTTATTTTCAGGTCAAGTCAACTCTCCTTGACCCAAGTCTGAACCAAAATACGTTCCCAGAAGATTCCCCCACGGGATATCGCATCCGAAGACAGAGTGACATTGTAATGAGTTAAGGTTTCAGCTCAGTACAAGGGAGTCCCTGTTGGTGTGGGGAGGGCAACCAAGCCATCCTTTTTTATTTCAGAGCTGGGTCCTCTCCTGAGACCCAGAAGACTTTGTCATCCACCAGTCATTTCTCTTGGTTGAACGTTGCCATGGATCACATTCCTGGTGTTTGCAGTCTCAGCTCCTTACGTGTGTGTTTGCATGGCTCTAACATGCACACGTGGAATTTGGCATGCAGGCTTTAAGCAATTGATGAGATGATCTGTGCCTTCATACCCTTTTTTAGTTTTTGTTTTGTTTTTTTAAATGGAAAAATGGGATATCTTGTGAGGATTGCCTGGCGCGGAGGCAGAACCGACTTGATATTGCATCACGAAGCAAAACCACTGCTTTGAAGACTGGGGACAAAAATGGAACGAACTCATGAATTTATCCTGGATGATAAATCTTCCTTAAAAAAAAAAAAAAAAGGCAGCCTTATGTTTAGTACAAAAGACTGTTTATTTCTTCTGTAGGGGAAAAAAAAAAAAAAAGAAGTCGTGGTGTAATCGGATAGGATTAACTTTCCAGGGGCCCTGGACAGAAGCTAAAGCACTCTTTCTTGTGCTTGCATTGGCTAATTTGAGTAGTCTAAGACCTTTCTGGCTTCCTACAGCATTGGCCTATGAGCTGCTGCCAACGTGCCCTGTACCTAAAACCAACACTTAAGGGACCCCAGCAACCAGGGTTTCTACAGAAACTAAAATTACCCAAGTGTTTGGCTGGTATGAACTGCTTGACCCAACTCGGAACCTGCCCCAGGTGTGGAGAAAAACAGAGCCTTAATAATGGTTTTAATCTTGAGCAGGCAGTTGAGTGCATTTCTGGCAAATACATAAATAATGTACGAGGGACTTAACGTTGCATGAAGAGTCTTTGTGGACTGTGTGCGCTGACTTTGGTGTTTTGACCGCTGGTGGTTAATGTTGTGTCAGCCCCTTTTCTATTTTATCTAGTCATTTAATTACCTAGGAATAGTTCTGTGTGCACTTTTGTGGGTGGGAGTGATGATGCTTCAAATTTTGCACCTCATTGGGACCCACGGGAGAGTTTTCAGGGCGACAGCCCAGTCGGCAGAAAGGAAGGAGAAATGGGAGAAGTCTGGAGGACGTTCGCATGTGTGTACTTTCTTGTGCAAAGTGTCCTGTGCCATTCAGGTGCCAAGCAAATCCCATCTTTTCTGGTGGGCCGAGTTTGAGTTAATCTGTGCCTGATCTGTTTAAGGGTACAACGTGGTCAAACTGGCACGAATTGTGGTACGGCACAGCGGTCACTGTTACCTTGTGCCCTAAGCTTAAGTTGTGTTCTCCTCTTGGTTCCTCTGGAATAAGCTGCTTCGGATGCCAGTGAGAGCACAAGTTGGAACATAAGAGGTTCCACTCAAATATGAGGAGAAACTTCTTCACGGTGAGGGTGGCAGAGCCCTGGCAGAGGCTGCCCAGGGAGGTGGTGGAGTCTCCTTCTCTGGAGACATTCCAACCCCACCTGGACACGTTCCTGTGGGACCTGCTCTGGGTGGTCCTGCTTTGGCAGGGGGTTGGACTAGATGATCTCGATGGTCCCTTCCAACTCTAAAAATTCAGTGAAATTCAGTTATCACAGAGGAAGGACGTGGTCATGAACTGTACAGCAAGTTGGATGTTTGCTGAAGGTCTTCCTGTAGCTGTTAGGAGAGCAGCCATATGGCAAGAACAGGGCTGCTTGGGATGGTTGGGATTGCGCTCGTGGTGTTGCGTGAAGTTCATCTGAGCTCAGGTCTGCGTGTGGTTTTGTCTGTGATCCACAGCCTCCTCATGGGGGAAGAGATGCTCCAGGAGACAGTGGGGCAGGACATCCGTGCATCAGTGGAGTGTGTGGCTGAGAGAGCTGGGACTCTTCAGTCTGGAGAAGAGAAGGCTGAGGGGAGACCTTATCAATGCTTATAAGTATCTCAAGGGAGGGTTGAAGGAGGATGGAGCCAGACTCTTTTCAGTGGTTCCCAGGGACAGGACGAGGGGCAACGGGCACAAGTTGGAACATAAGAGGTTCCACTCAAATATGAGAAGAAACTTCATGGTGAGGGTGACAGAGCCCTGGAACAGGCTGCCCAGGGAGGGTGTGGAGTCCCCTTCTTTGGAGATCTTCAAGACCCACCTGGATGCCGTCCTGAGTGATGTGTTCTAACATGCTCTAGGCAATCCTGCTTCAGCAGGGGAGTTGGACTAGATGATCTCTATGGTCCCTTCCAACTCTAAAAATTCAGTGAAATTCAGTGAAAATGTGCACAGCAGGCAGGAGTCCTGTCCCAGCGTCCTCCAAGCTGGAGGAGATTCGAACCTACATCAGCTGCGCTTGACCACCATGCTAAAGGTATGGATGAAGAAAGTGAGGAGGGATGCTCCCATTTCAGAGGAATCTAAGATTTGTGGGGTCAAGAGAGAGACATAACTGGGAAAGGAGACTGGTGAGACCAGCTCCACCCCAGCACTGTGTGGAAGCTGCCTGCTGTGAGGAGACCTCGTCCATACACTACGTGCAGGGTGCTCCTCAAATGTCTGTCAGATATGGTCCCTCAAGGAAGGAAGGTGTTTATTGGCCTCAATCTGGTTGCAATTTAGGCAGGAGCTAGGTGTCAGGCTGCAGCATACCCTTCTGGGCACGTGCCATGGTAGGACTGGAGCCTCCTGGAGAACAGAGACCAAGGTGGGTAGGGAGTCTAGATTGGTGGTGTGACACCAGGACAACTGGGCAGCAGTCAAAGGAGGGCTTTGTGCAGCTCTAGTCCAGTGTCTGGCTGGACTGAGAACCAGGAGAACTTGGTAATTTCCACTGCTGAGCCAGAAGCAATCCAGAAGGAGGTGGCCAGATAGTTCCCCAACCAACGAAGGTCAAACTGAACCCAGCTGTAATGTCTAGGTCTTCTCACTTGCTGTCGGTGCTCACTAGCGGGCAAACAGGAACTGTTCACAAAAAATTGCCCTTTGTCTTCGTTTACTTAACATTTTCAAGGAGTTGTGGCTAAATGGAGGTGACCTTCATCCTCAGCTCCCAGGCACGGGCTTAGCTCCAACAGCTCCAGTCAAGCTACCCTTGACTTTCCACAGCTGGGACTTGAGCCCTGCTTTTAATGTCCCTTTACTCGGTGCTCAGGCAGTCAGTTTTCCTTGCCAAGATTATATTTGCTTTCCTTCCTAAAGGACTGCCCTAAATATCCTACTTTTCAAACAATATGTCTTTTTTTTCCCCCCGCAGAGAACAATATGATATGCCACCCTTGAATTAAGACGACCGTGAAAAGTGAATATAATCTCCCCAGCAGATCCCCTTTCCGAAAGATTTATGATTTAATGAATTTTTTTATTTTTTTTTATTTCTTACCGGCGTGTAGTATGTAGTCGTTTTACACCTAGCAGGATTCTTTTCCATGAAGGCCAGTGAAGGCTGGGGAGGGGGTTGGAATTCCCATCATCCTAATTAAAACTCCTTTTTTCCTTCTTTTGTCCTGATTGTGCCACACGTAACACTTGATGGTGATGTAAAGTTAAGAGTCCAGCTTTCTGTAGCGTGGACAAACCCCCTCCACCCTCCCTGACAAATTAATGTCACCTTGCTAATTTGAGCCAGCTCTGCGCGGGGAGAAGTTTATGAATAGTGTTTATGTAAAAATCAATGCCTCTGAAAAACCCCTGCTGCTGGCTGTTTAGCTGCTCCAGGCAGGATTTCTGGCTCGGGGTCCTATTTTATCTTCCTCGTGGTCACGCTCTCACATAAATGCCAATAATGCCTAGGACAGGAGAATATGAAGCTTCAAATAACATCCCTGGGTAACACCTTTATTTAGGGGAAGGCTAAGATGGCAATGAGCTGTGAAGGAGAGAAGAGCCATCTTCAATAATTATTGGCTACATGGGTAATATTCCTAATTACGCCACCAATTGATTTCTCCTAACGGCTTGAAAAACCCCTGCTGCTGGCTGTTTAGCTGCTCCAGGCAGGATTTCTGGCTCGGGGTCCTATTTTATCTTCCTCGTGGTCACGCTCTCACATAAATGCCAATAATGCCTAGGACAGGAGAATATGAAGCTTCAAATAACATCCCTGGGTAACACCTTTATTTAGGGGAAGGCTAAGATGGCAATGAGCTGTGAAGGAGAGAAGAGCCATCTTCAATAATTATTGGCTACACGGGTAATATTCCTAATTACCCCACCAAATTGATTTCTCCTAACGGCTCGCATCGCCTTGAAAATGGTAAATTGATCGCTCTGCCAGCCCTTTCCTTGGTGGATCCTCACTGGGATGTGTTGATTTTTGGGAAGCTTCTTGGGAATTATGACTTCTCTAAGTCCCCTCCACCGGATTCTAGTTGACAAAGGGCTGAATATGAGCCGGCCGTGTGCCCAGGTGGCCAAGAAAGCCAATGGCATTCTGGCTTGTATCAAAAATAGTGTGACCAGCAGAAGTAGGGAGGTGATTGTGCCCCTGTACTCAGCACTGGGGAGGCCACACCTCGAGTGTTGTGTCCAGTTTTGGGCACCTCAATCCAAGAGAGATCTCGAGGTGCTGGAGCGAGTGCAGAGGAGGGCAACGAAGCTGGTGAAGGGCCTAGAAGACAAATCATATGAAGAGCGGCTGAAGGAGCTGGGGCTGTTTAGTTTGAGGAAGAGAAGGCTGAGGGGAGACCTCATCACTCTCTACAACTTTGTGAAAGGACACTGTAGAGAGGTTGGGGCTGGTCTCTTCTCACAGGTAATTAGTGACAGAACGAGAGGGAACGGCTTCAAGCTCCAACAGGGGAGGGTTAGACTGAACATTAGGAAGGAATTTTTCACCGAAAGAGTGGTCGGGCATTGGAACAGGCTGCCCAGGGAGGGGGTGGAGTCACCATCCCTGGCTGTGTTTAAGGGCCGTTTAGATGCAGTGCTGAGGGACATGGTGTAGGGGAGGACTTTGTAGAGTAGGGGAGATGGTTGGACTCGATGATCCCAAGGGTCTCTTCCAACCTGAATGATTCTATGATTCTATGAAAGGGTGTTGCTGGGTGGCTGGATGGGAACGTTAACCTCTCTCCTGAAGCACAATGAGTTCAGACTGAAGACAGCATTAGGGGGTGGGGTGGAAAAAAAGACCAAGAATGGTTAAAATCCTGGGTGGCCCAGTTGCTGGAGACCCACGTGAAAGGCTGTGTGCGTTGGGTTGTCTCTCCAAATCAGCACTGTTCACTGTCACTTGTCAAGAGGCGGATGCCGACGGCGGCGTCCCCGGGTTGGACTCTCTGCCTGGAAAATGCAGATCTCTGCTGGCGGGTTTTCCCCTTCCAGGCTTCAAACTGGAGATGCTGGGAGGCCCGTGACATCCCGAGGATGAGCTTCAGCTCATAAGAGCTTCAGCTCTTGCGCTCTAAGAATCTTCCTCTTCAATCTGGGCCTTATTGTTGGGGTGGTGAAGTTGAAAAATAGAGCTTGGGAGCTACGGCGCAGAGGGAAAGCAGCCCAAGAGGGGCTTTCTGGAAAAAAAAATATAATAATAATAATAATAATAAAATAATCTCATGAAGCTTTAAACTAACGGGTGGGTGGTTGCGCCAGGGGAGGTTCAGGCTGGATATTAGGAAAAATTTTTTCCCTGAAAGGGTTCTCAGCCATTGGAATGGGCTGCCCAGGGAGGTGGTTGAGGCCCCATCCCTGGAGGTGTTCAAAAGAGGGGTTGATGTAGTGCTGGGAGGTATGGTTTAGTGATGATGCTCCTTGTTTGTTGTGCGGGTGTCTATTTTTGTCAGTGAGGTTGACGGTTGGACAACGTGATCTTTAAGGTCCCTTCCAACCTAGAAGATTCTGTGATTCTGTATGGAGGAGAAAGGGAATACCTGCGCTGTGATTTCTCTTTTATAGCTTGGTCTAGTGGTTTAGGTTAGCTCGGGGAAGTGGGAGACTTGCCCTAGGATGGGTTGTGGTGGCCCTGGCAGCCCGTGCTGGCGCTTCCTTTGCTCCCCAGTTTTAAGAGGTTCAACTTCTTTCTGCCACAGTTTCCCTGGCTGTAAAATAGGGTAAGGCTGTGTGTTTGGCAAGCGTGAACACGGCATCCACTGCTCAGCATCCCACCCGGCATCACCGTGTACTCCCTTGTGCTGGTTTTCCCCACCCAACCAAGCTATGGCAGCTCCTTCAGTTTGGGGCACCTCTGCAGAAGGTTCTTGTTCTTCTGCAGAAGGTTCTTGTCCTTCTGCAGAAGAGGCCACTGGTCTCCTTGGAGCTGCCTACGAACAGGAGAGCTGGGGAGGGACTCTTTGTCAGGGAGTGCAGCGACAGGACAAGGGGGAATGGTTTTAAATTGGAAGAGGGGAGATTGAGATGAGATACCAGAAAGAAATTCTTTGCTGTGAGGGTGGTGAGACACTGGAACAGGTTGCCCAGAGAAGCTGTGGGTGCCCCATCCCTGGAGGGGTTCAAGGCCAGGCTGGATGGGGCTTGGAGCAACCTGGTCTGGTGGGAGGGGTCCCTGCCCAGGGCAGGGGGGTTGGAACTGGATGATCTTGAAGGTCCCTTCCAACTCTAACCATTCTGTGAATATGAATGCCTTTCCCATGCAACTCTAACCATTCTGTGATTCTGTGAATATGAATGCCTTTCCCATCCCTCTGCCATCACGAGTAGTGCCTTTCCGTGGTGGGGAGGGCACTTCTCCCTGCTCCCTTTCCCCTTGGTTTCCTCATCTTGTGTGTCTCTCCCAAACCAGACAGGATGGAGCTGGAGAGGAGACCAGCCCTTGTGGCTTTCCTGACGGCTGCCGGGGGGGGCTGCTTCTTTAGGCATGGCTTGGCATTAAATGACTTGATTGTTTTCTGGTGGTAGGGGAAGTGAAGCCGGGCAGGACCTGCTAGAAATTCGTGGCTTGTTTCCTTTTCTGCCTGCCATTTCAGAGGTGACTCCTGCTGTAGTCATCTATTTATTCCTTTTGTTAGTCCGGTGGCTCGTTCCTCCATCCATCATCCAAGCCATGCAGCCAGGAACGTGACCGGGAGAGGACAGAGAACTAGCTGTCTTGGAAGAGGGAGGAAATGAGTGCTGCCTTTTTGGACCTGGCTCTGGCTCCTGGGACAGCAGGAAGCTCTTTGATATCTCCATACACTTCACGGATCACAGCTCCATTTCCTTCAGGGCTCTCCCTGGCTTTATCATCTCCATGGGGTTGTTTTACACTCCTGGCCGGCGCGTCGTTCGCTGCCTGTGCGTGAGGTTGCTGCTTTTTTGGACACCCCGATGGAGAAATGTTTCCCCTTTGTTCCTTTTTGATATATTCTATGCTATCAAAGTCCTTCTCCACCCCACACATATATGCACTTTGCCTTATTGGACTTTTGCTCTCATCACCCCCCCCCAAAAAAAAACTTTATCGCACTTAAAGCTGCCAACTTGCCTTTTTTCTTATTTTATTTTTTTTTTAATTTAATTGACTTGAGTTGGCAGGGCTGGGTGTTAGCTCCCATCTGCCTCCCAGTTGGAAAGAGAAGAGGAGGATGCTTTCAGCCCGTGTTGCCGACGCCAGAGGTTGTGGAGACTCTGAGAAATTCCTGATTCCTACCCCCCCACACTCACCCTGTTAGTAAAAACTTGGAGAAAAAAAAATAATATATTACTGTAGTTTGTGCAGTTAAACAAAATATAAATGCAAAGCAATCGGACAAGCAGTTTAAACAATAATGTGGCTTTCAGTGCCGGGTTTTGCCCGGCACCCCGTGCCTGTATCATCTCCATGGGGTTGTTTTACACTCCTGGCCGGCGCGTCGTTCGCTGCCTGTGCGTGAGGTTGCTGCTTTTTTGGACACCCCGATGGAGAAATGTTTCCCCTTTGTTCCTTTTTGATATATTCTATGCTATCAAAGTCCTTCTCCACCCCACACATATATGCACTTTGCCTTATTGGGCTTTCGCTCTCACCCCCCCCAAAAAAAAAAACTTAATTGCACTTAAAGCTGCCAACTTGCCTTTTTTCTTTTTTATTTTATTTTATTTTTTTTTAAATTTAATTGACTTGAGTTGGCAGGGCTGGGTGTTAGCTCCCATCTGCCTCCCAGTTGGAAAAGGAAGCCTTAGAGAAGATGAAGATGCTTTCAGCCCGCGTTGCCGACGCCAGAGGTTGTGGAGACTCTGAGAAATTCCTGATTCCTACCCCCCCACACTCACCCTGTTAGTAAAAACTTGGAGAAAAAAAAATAATATATTACTGTAGTTTGTGCAGTTAAAAAAAATATAAATGCAAAGCAATTGGACAAGCAATTTAAACAATAATCTGGCTTTCAGTGCTGGGTTTTGCCCAGCACCCTATGCCTGCCCCTCCTGCCCTACCTATCTCTGGGGCTCAGAGCTCGCCCTTAGGTGTGTTTATCTGCAGCTCTGAGCGTGGTGGAACCTTGACCTTGGTCAGGGCCTCCCATGGTCTGGGGAAAGCACAAGCTCCTCGTGGATGGACCTCCAGAAAAAACCCAACGAGGTGAATCCGGTGCCCCATGAAGGTGACCAGTCCATCCCCAGCAGGTTGCCCACAGACTCCTCTGTAGCAGCATGAAGAGCTGCAGAGCTTTTGCTGTTGCTTTTGCTGTCCCCCCCTTCCTAAATAACTGGAGATGACTCGTTTTCAACGAGCAATGGATCACCTTGCCTGGATAGCTGCATCTACGAGGAGTTTCTGGGCGCTGGACGCTCTGAAGATGGCATCTCTTGGGACACCTGCTGGGACTGGCAGCAGATACCAACTAATCGTGGCAAGCAGGTAGCATCTTGACCTTCTGCTGATCTTATCTGGGGTGCCCAGCTTCCCCCCAGCTCTGCTTGATGTGTCTTAGGGAGGTGGTTTCATATTTTCCAGGCGTTGTTTCGCTTCCCGCCCGAGTGTTTCATCCGTGAACGCTGAGCAAAATCTGGCTTTCATAATGGAATGGGAATGGGCTCCACTTCTCCTTGCGTGAGGAACGTGCTTGCTATAAAAAGATAACTGGAGGGAGGAGACCTGGAAAGGGCAGGGAGGGCTCTGCTCTCGGCAAAGGCAGGAGCAGGGAGGTGGCCTGAAGACTCCTGGACAGCCGGCAGCGTTGCGGTCGCAGATGCTGGCCAGTATTTTTGGAGAGCTGTGGAAGAGATTGTACTACTTGATGTTATTTTCTGTCCCACCAGGGAAGGGAAAACCACTCCGCTTGCTTTTTTGGCTTAAGTAACTCTGGGGTTCTGCTAGAGTGCCTTTATTTTTTAAATAGGATTTTCAGAGCCTGATTTAGCCAAGTGCTTCAGTACATGCTTATTTTTAAACCTAATTCTGTCTTCGGTCTGAACTCATTGTGCTTCGGTTCCGCCAACGTGCACGGACTTGGGCAAGCACTCAGAATTTAAGCAGATGCCAAAATTCTTTGCTCACCAACAGCTGTGATGTTTGGAGGACCTCATACTGGAAGAGGAGGGCAGGGGGACAATGTTTGGAGGATCTCATACTGGAAGAGTAGGGGAGGAGGACAATGGAGGACCTTATACTGGAAGAGTAAGGGGGACAGTGTTTGGAGGATCTCATGCTGGAAGAGTAGGGGAGGAGGACAATGTTTGGAGGACCTCATACTGGAAGAGGAGGGCAGGGGAGACAATGTTTGGAGGACCTCATATTGGAAGAGTAGGGCAGGGGGACAATGTTTGGACGATTCTATGATTCTATGACCTCATACTGGAAGAGTAGGGCAGGAGGACAATGTTTGGAGGACCTCATACTGGAAGAGTAGGGGAGGAGGACAATGTTTGGAGGACCTCATACTGGAAGAGTAGGGCAGGGGGACAGTGTTTGGAGGACCTCATACTGGAAGAGGAGGGCAGGGGGACAATGTTTGGAGGACCTCATACTGGAAGAGTAGGGCAGGAGGACAGTGTTTGGAGGACCTCATACTGGAAGAGTTGGGCAGGAGGACAATGTTTGGAGGACCTCATACTGGAAGAGGAGGGCAGGGGGACAAGGTATCTTACATCTCACCCTCTCCATCCGAGGGATGGTGAGAGATTCGTCTCTCTCTCTTCTTCTCCTTCCCTGGCACCTAAACCCCCAGCAGTGTCGTGTGGTGGTGGATAGCATGGTCCAGGTGGCCTCTTGTGGTCTTAAAATCATAGAATGATTAGAGTTGGAGGTGACCTTCAAGATCATTGAGTTCCAACCCCCCTGCCCTGGGCAGGGCCACCTCCCACCAGGCCAGGTTGCTCCAAGCCCCATCCAGCCTGGCCTTGAACCCCTCCAGGGATGGGGCAGCCACAGCTTCTCTGGGCAACCTCTTCCAGTGTCTCACCACCCACACAGCAAAGAATTTCTTTCTGGTTTCTAAATCTAGATATATAGATAGATACATAGATATAGCTGGTATCACCCTGTCTTGCTGCAGGGTGGCATTTTGAGCCGGTGACGGTCCAGAACATGGTGAGAAATGGAGCTCGGTTAAAATAGCAATCTCTTTTTTTAATTTTATTTTATAAATAATTAAGGCTAGGAGTCCTTTTAACCCACGTCCTCGCTCTTTTTAAACGAGTCCCTTCTGCCACAAAATAAAATGTCTTTTTTTTGCCACATCCCTGCCTTGCTTTCAGCTTGAGAACTTGTGTTAGGTGCTTTCATGGGGGAGAACAACTTCTCTTTTTTTTTTAAGCGTGCGTTTTAATGCAAGCTTTTAATTGCCTGTGGAAATAGGATTAAGCATCTCGGAGAGGATGTGTGTGTGTGGGGGGGAAAAACAAAATATGGTCTTTCTTGGGGGTGTTGAAACCCTCGGGTTGGAAGTGCTAAAAGGCAACCTTCCAAAAAGTCACATCCCTCCGAGCTGTCAGAGCTTTGTGTCTGCAGGTGGATTATCATCTAATCCCAGCATTTTCCCTGGATTGGACGGACAGACGGACAGACAGACACTGCTGGAGCTGAGTACAGACCTACCCCCTTTCTGCTCCACAGGCAGTTTTAATCACCTGCTTTTCCTGTGCTGAGGGAGGAGTGTTAAAGGAGTGGATTTCCAGTTTCAGTGAGCGAGTTTCTGATTTTTCTGCCCCTTTTCCTTGGCGTTAATTTTTCTCCTCCCTGGGTGAGGGAGTAGAAGTAGGAACCCGCTGCCTCTCCTTGCCTTGCCTTCCAGGTATTCCATACTGGTGGGGAAAAAAAAAACCCAAACAAAACAGAAAACAGCTAGAAACATGCGGGGTTTTTTTCCCCCCTCTTGCTTTTGAAATTATTTCTCATCTTTTTCTCCTTGGGTTTTTTTCCCCTTCCATTCCTCCTCCTCCCCTTTTCTTTCTTTTTCTTACTTTCTTTCTGTCTGTCTTTTTTTTCTTTTTCTCTCTCTTCTCGCTTTTCTTTTTTCTTTCTTCCGTCCTTTCTCTCTCCTCTCTCTCCTCTTTTTTCCTTCTTTCTTTTTTCCTTCTTTCTTTTTTCCTTCTTTCTTTTTTCCTTCTTTCTTTTTTCCTTCTTTCTTTTTTCCTTCTTTCTTTTTTCCTTCACTTTTTCTTTTCTCTCTCTCTTTTCTCTCTCTCTTTTCTCTCTCTCTTTTCTCTCTCTCTTTTCTCTCTCTCTTTTCTCTCTCTCTTTTCTCTCTCTTCCATCCTTTCTTCCATCCTCTCTCCTCTTTTCCCCCTTCTTTCTTTTTTCCCCCTTCTTTCTTTTTTCCCCCTTCTTTCTTTTTTCCCCCTTCTTTCTTTTTTCCCCCTTCTTTCTTTTTTCCCCCTTCTTTCTTCTTCTCTCTTTTTTCTCTTTCTTCCATCCTTTCTCTCTCCTCTCTCTCTCCTCTCTCTCCTTTTTTCCTTCTCTTTTTTCCTTCTTCTTTCTCTCTTTTTTCCTTCTTCTTTCTCTCTTTTTTTCCTTCTTTCTCTCTTTTTTTCCTTCTTTTTTCTCTTTTCTCTTTCTTCCATCCTTTATTCCATCCTTTCGTTCTCCTTTCTCTCTCCTCTCTCTCCTTTTTTCTTTCTTTCTTTCCCTTCTTTCTTTCCCTTCTTTCTTTCCCTTCTTTCTTTCCCTTCTTTCTTTCCCTTCTTTCTTTCCCTTCTTTCTTTCCCTTCTTTCTTTTTCCGTTCCTTTTTTCCCCCCCATCCTGGTGTCAGCCCCCTTTCCCTCTTTCCCTGCCGCCTCTTCCAGCGCCTCT
>NW_015091719.1:212998-262041 GCF_001431845.1 Calidris pugnax | reverse complement strand
GGGGCCTCTGTGTGTGTGTTTGGGGGTGTATGTGTGTTTTTGGGGGTGTGTGTGTGTCCCTGTCCCCCCCCCTCCATCCCGCCGCAGCCGGGCTCCCTCGGACCAGGCTCCCCATCGCCCCCTGCAAACCTGCATCCCAGTCCCTCTCGGGGTCATACTGGGAACGGGGGTGGTCCTGGTGGTGGTGGTGGTCGTGGTCGTGGTGGTGGAACCCTCCTCTTCTTGCACCCCTGCTTGGTGGGAGGCTCAGAGACTTTGGGGTCACCTCCTTTGGGCCACCTCAGCATCCCACCACATTGTGCTCCCCGTTTCTAGACACCCTCCGTGATCCCGAGTTGGTGCAGGATGCTTATTTCCCTAATTATTTTTTGTTTTTCGACTTAGAACCGGAGGGAAAGAGTTTAAATGGGCTGTGCTCGGTCTTGCAAAGCTCCTTAAGGGGTGTGGGTGTCCTCTTGCGGTGGCCAAATGGCCCAGACGGGGCTGTGCTGGAGAGCCAGGTTGACGTGGGAGAGGTGAAGGTGTGTAGGGTCACCACCCGTCCTGGTTTTTCTTGGCATAGCTCATTTCCTTCTCCACTTGGGAAGGGCAAAGGCCATTTTTCTTGTGCCCCTGAGCTGCCGGGAGGCAGGGCTGGACCAGGCTGTGAGATGGAAGAAGGGTTGCTGAGAAGTTCCCAAAAGCATCGAGGGCTTGGGCGCTGCCAGGTGGCACCAGGCTGGCTTCCTAAAACAGGGGGGGCTCATCCCTGTTTAGTGTTTTCACAGCCTGGAGGGGGATAGGGGGTGAGGAGGGTGCAGTCCTGCAGGCTGCATCTGCTCCAGGGACATCCCTGGAGGGACACCATCCTGCCCGGAGCAGGATTTTGGGTGTATCTTCTTCTATTCGTGGTGTAACTCCTGTGGACTAGCAGCTTGGCCACCACACACACGTGTGTGTGTGTGTGTGTGTGTGTGTTCCTGCCAGGCGTGATGGCCTCCAGGAGTTTTGCAACACAAAATGCAGTCCCAGCAGCCTTCCCAAGTATTTTATTGGGTTTTTTTTAAGATATTGTGCTGTCTGCAGAGTGCGCTAAAGGTATATTTTTTATTATTTTAGTTTTTTAGGAGCACAAAGTGGCTTTATTGAGTTTCTCTGGTGAGTTCCACACACACACGCATAACACACCCCCCACCACCACTACTTCCCAGCTAATCTGGGTGGGAATGGGAGCAGCTAATCCCAGACTCTAATCCCAGGCTCTGGGTGTAGCCATCCCTCCCCAGCAGGGCTTTGAGCCATGGGGGGACCCGTATGGGTTTCATGGGTTTTTATGTTTCTCCTGGGGGATGTGAAAGCTCACAGGCACGTAGGAGGCCCCGGACAGATGGATGCATGTGTGTGTAGCAGACTGAGATTGGGGCAGAGCATCCTTTCCCTTAAGATCCTCAGGGTGGTTGCAAGTGAGCAGCTGGGGGTGGTGGTGGTGCCCTTTCCCAGCTGGTGGCTGTGGTGTCCCCAACGTTGCTGTGAGCCCCAGCTTTCAGGGGCTTTGTGCTGCCCTGTTCACAGAATGATATGGGGTTGGAAGGGACCTCTGGAGATCATCTAGTCCAACCCCCCTGCCAAAGCAGGTCCACCCAGGTTGCCAGGAACGTGTCCAGGTGGGTTTGGAATGTCTCCAGAGAAGGAGGCTCCACCACCTCCCTGGGCAGCCTATGGTGTTGCTGCTTCTCTGTTGGCACTGATGATCTGACACCCTGCAGCCAGATCTGAGTTTCTTCTCAATTAGGGGGACGTACCGGAGGGTTGGCAGTGGGTGGTCGCGGCCCCATCCTGGAGGTTGGTTTGAGTTAGGGTCTTGAGATGCAAAAAGAGCCCACTCCCCTCGTTGGACCATGTACCTTCCCAAAAGATGCCCAGGCCTACCCGTGCTGCTTCTGTGGGGTGTTACGGGGTTAGACTGGTGTCCCTCTTGCTCTGCTTGCCTCGCTGTCCAGAAACACCAGCAGGTCTCCTGCCGTGGGGCTGGGAGTTTTGTGGCTTTCAGGGAGTTTGCTTTAGTTGCTGTGGGGTCTGGAGATACAGGGTCTTAGGGAAGAAGCTCTTGAGAAACCTCAAAAAGTGTTTGTGCTGGGGGACGCAGAGGTGGCTCCTTGGATGAGGTCTAGGAGGAGACCCATCCCTCTCTCTGGAGGCCAGGATCAGCTCTTCTCCTTGGGGTGGGCATGGATTTATGTTCTCCTGAGCTCAACCCAAGACAAAACTGTCTCGGCTCCCTCTTTAGCCAGTGTTTTTAGCAAAAACCCTGCTTAATTTGGTTTGAATCTCAACTCTTGTCTTTCAGCGGGCTGGAAGGCTGCGTGGGTTTGAAGCCATCAGCTAGATCTCCTCACAGGGCCAATTTGGGCCCTGTTTGTGGAGAGATTTGATCTCCGCTGGAGACGTGCACGACCCCCCCTCATTGTTAGTGCCCCCGCCATCCCCTCCGTCAGGACAATAGCGCCTTGAGTTCTCCTCAGTAATCTCCCCCCCTTATCTCCTTTCTCTTCCGTAGCTTGTGTCCCTGGGAGGGTGGGAGGTTTGGAAAGAGCCAATTAAGCAGATGGAGGAGTGAGAGGTGCTATGTCAACTGACGTCCCTTTTTGGGGAGCAGGATGAGAAGAAGGATGCTCAGTACCGGAGCGTGTCCGAGCTCATCGCTGCTTGCCATCTCCTCTGCGCTCACCCCCCCTCATTGTTAGTGCCCCCGCCATCCCCTCCGTCAGGACAATAGCGCCTTGAGTTCTCCTCAGTAATCTCCCCCCCTTATCTCCTTTCTCTTCCGTAGCCTGTGTCCCTGGGAGGGTGGGAGGTTTGGAAAGAGCCAATTAAGCAGATGGAGGAGTGAGAGGTGCTATGTCAACTGACGTCCCTTTTTGGGGAGCGGGATGAGAAGAGGATGCTCGGCACCGGAGCGTGTCCGAGCTCATCCCTGCTTGCCATCCTCTCTGCGCTCCCATAAGCACTGCCAGGAGGTCTTCTGGTGGGGGTGAGGATGTTCAGTGATGTGGGTGGCCATGTGAGTTGTTTGCCTCCTTGCTGGTGCCACCAGGGTGGCATCGGAGGGTACAGCTCACTGCAGGGGCTGAGAACGTGGAGAAGAACAAGGTGGCCACCGTTCAGGATGTGTTGATGGTGGCAACTACAGGTGGGCTGCCTGCCTGACCCGGTGCTCCGGCTGAAATGAAGCCGTGGTGATACAAGATGGGGGTCCATCCCTTGGAAAACCACCTCTCCATCTTCATGTCCAAGCTCATCCCTGCTTGCCATCCTCTCTGCACTCCCATAAGCACTGCCAGGAGGTCTTCTGGTGGGGGTGAGGATTTTCGGTGATGTGGGTGGCCATGTGAGTTGTTTGCCTCCTTGCTGGTGCCACCAGGGTGGCATCGGGAGGGGCTGAGAACGTGGGGAGGAACAAGGTGGCCACCATTCAGGATGTGTTGATGGTGGCAACTACAGGTGGGCTGCCTGCCTGACCCGGTGCTCCGGCTGAAATGAAGCCGTGGTGATACAAGATGGGGGTCCATCCCTTGGAAAACCACCTCTCCATCTTCATGTCCAAGCTCATCCCTGCTTGCCATCCTCTCTGCACTCCCATAAGCACTGCCAGGAGGTCTTCTGGTGGGGGTGAGGATTTTCGGTGATGTGGGTGGCCATGTGAGTTGTTTGCCTCCTTGCTGGTGCCACCAGGGTGGCATCGGAGGGTACAGCTCACTGCAGGGGCTGAGAACGTGGAGAAGAACAAGGTGGCCACCGTTCAGGATGTGTTGATGGTGGCAACTACAGGTGGGCTGCCTGTCTGACCCGATGCTCCAGCTCAAATGAAGCCGTGGTGGTACAAGATGGGGGTCCATCCCTTGGAAAACCACCTCTCCATCTTCATTTTGGCCTGCCCCAAACTGGAGCCTGCGGACACGGAGGCTCCAAAATTTGCTTGGCTGAAGCCGGGCAGTCACGTGGCATTTTTTTTACACTGCCCCAAAAGCACGGCTGCAATTAGCAGCCCAGTTTTGGGTTTTGTGTAAGCCTTGTGGGTCTGCTGGGGCCCTGCCTTCTGCTGGCCAGGAAGTTTAACGAGGAACCCCCTTGCTTTGTCCCGCTGGCTGCCAATGGAAGAAGGTGCTGAAGAGGCAAGAAAAGCAGAAAAGCAAAAGGGTGGGGAGGAAGCAGTTGTTGTGGAGCCAGGCTGTGATGGGGGGAGTGTTTTGTAAATCAAAGCACTCTCCTAAAAAGAAAACTTAAGCCCAGCAGACCCTACCCAGTGGTCAAGCTCTGACTTCTTTTCTCGAAGCTACGTGATAATCGTTAAAACGCAGGGGGATGCTTTTGTAAAATAGAATTGGAGAGAAGGGGGGGGAGGATGGAGCAGGATTTAAATTTAAAATTGGACGAGGGTACAAAGCCCCTTAGTTCCCCGTTTCTGTTTGATGCAGCTGGAGCTGGGCTTGACAAGATGCTGACCAGAGCTTGTGGTAAATGTTTTACGGTACCGTGTATCAGCCAGATCAATTCTACTACACTTGAGGGAGTGCAGATAAAATGGCTTAAAGATTCCCCTGCTGAAAGCGATAGTATCATCATTTATGCCGGAGAAGACAGATTTAGTTGCCTGACATTTATTTGGCCACGGTGTGCTTTGTGGATTTCACACCCGGGGACGATAGCCAACCTGATGATGTCAGATGTGAAATGCAAGGGGGGAAAAAAAAAAGAAAAAGAAAAAAATCACAGAAAAAGCTAATGCTGTTCTTCTTTTGTCGACCGGATGAGTTTTGCGATGTGTCTGTTCTGGTTGTTTTACTCCACAGTTCTCTTTAATTAATTAAAAGTGCCTTACAAGAGTAGGTCATTACTAAACCAGCTTGTCCTGCATGTGCTTTGTGGTATGGAGATGGCAGCAGAAATGTCTCTGTTAACTTAGGTTGTTTCTTCTGATCCTCTTTTGCCTGCAGGTCACTTGAACTCCACACTGAGCGACCATGAGCGCGCTTGATTTGACTTCCATCCTCGATTTTCTGGAAACGGCCAACTTGACGGAGATCAACTGGACGTGCAACAACGGTGACTGCATCACGGTTGATGCGACAACATGCCCCGGCACGCTCAACAAAAGCGCCCTGCTCTACACCCTGTCCTTCTTCTACATTTTCATTTTCGTCATCGGGCTGGTGGCCAACTCGGTTGTGGTGTGGGTCAACCTCCAAGCCAAAATGACTGGCTACGAAACCCACCTCTACATCTTCAACTTGGCTATCGCCGATCTGTGTGTCGTCATCACCCTTCCGGTGTGGGTTGTCTCCCTTGTCCAGCATAACCAGTGGCACATGGGTGAAATCACCTGCAAGATAACTCACCTTATCTTTTCCATCAACTTGTACGGCAGCATCTTCTTCCTGGCGTGCATGAGCGTGGACCGCTACCTCTCAGTTGCCTATTTCACCAACTCCAGCAATCGCAAGAAGAAGATAATCCGGCGCTGCATCTGCATCTTGGTGTGGCTCCTTGCCTTCTCTGCCTCTCTCCCAGACACCTATTACCTCAAGACGGTCTCTTCCAACAACGAAACCTACTGCCGTCCTGTCTACCCGGAGGAGAGCTTCAAAGAGTGGTTGATTGGCATGGAGCTCATCTCCGTTGTGCTGGGCTTCCTCATCCCTTTCCCAGTCATTGCTTTCTTTTATTTCCTCCTTGCCAAGACCATCTCCTCCTCCAGCGACCAAGAGAGGAAGAGCAACGGGAAGATCATTTTCTCCTACGTGGTGGTCTTTCTCGTCTGCTGGCTCCCCTACCACGTAGCCGTCCTGCTCGACATCTTCTACAGCCTTCATTTCATCCCTTTCAGTTGCCAGATGGAGAACTTCTTATATGCCACTCTCCACGTCACCCAGTGCTTCTCTCTTGTCCATTGCTGCGTCAACCCCATCCTGTACAGCTTCATTAACCGCAACTACAGATACGAGCTCATGAAGGCTTTTATTTTCAAGTACTCTGCCAAAACGGGGCTCACGAAACTCATCGATGCTTCCAGAGTCTCAGAAGCAGAGTATTCAGCTCTGGAGCAAAATGCCAAATGACTGCAACCCCAGAAAGAAACCTCCTTGACTCTCTGACCTTTGTTTTTTTTTTGTGTGTTGGTTTGGTGGTTTGTTTTTTTTTTGTGTGTGTGTGGTTTGTTTTGTGGTTTTTTTTTTTTTTTGCCCCTCCTTTCCCTGTGCTTCTCCTGAACGGGGCATGAATTCAAGCCTACCCTTTGGTTTTTTTTTTTTGTGTGTGTTGGTTTGGTGGTTTGTTTTTTTTCTTGTGTGTGTGTGGTTTGTTTTGTGGTTTGTTTTTGTTTTTTTTTTTTACCCCTCCTTTCCCTGTGCTTCTCCTGAACGGGGCATGAATTCAAGCCTACAAAAACAAACAAAAAAAAGAAATAGCCAAGTGTAATTTAAAGAGTAGAATCAGGTGCAAAATGGAAGTGGTACCAAAACGAAGCCTTTTGTTGGTGTGTTTTGTTTGATCTCCTCCTAGCCCGGTCTGGACAACGCTATGCAAATGGAAATGACTTTTCTAGCAAACAAAGCCATTGTGTACCCTAGATAATATGCATTTCGAGGATAAGCTCTTTTCTTCCACGTGTAGATTCCCTCTTGTCTCCTTTTGTATATGTTATATATAGAGTGTGTTCTATTTAAAAGCTCTGAGACTTTATTTTCTGGCTCTCGGTTGTACCTTTATACAATTGTATTTGAAAGTGAAATATATTTTTTATCGTGTATTTGAAGTATATTGCTGATGAGTGCTGTATTCTGAGTGTTAGATTGGCTTAAACTACCCTAGGTAAGAGGCTGATGACAAATAGCAGAGTGAAAATGATCTTTTAAGTGCATCCTCCCTGGCTGGCACACTTTTTATCAGCCCTAGCTTTACGTGGTGGTCATACCCACGTGTCTGGAGCATGAAATGTATGTGCTGTAATAAAATTAACAGTATTGTAATGAGTTGTTAACTCCGACGCCCGTACTTCACCGAGCTGTATACCCTTATGCACAGAATGAATGATCTTAACTTCTGAGAGTTGTCTCTATTTGTAAGTTATTTTTGTAAAATAAAGATCTGGGGGGAAAAAAAATTATATATATATATTAAATAAATCTATGCCTACCAGTGATTTGACTCGCCGGCATCCTCCTCCTCCTCCTCAGAGAAAGGAAAAATTAAAAAAAAAAGCCAAAAAGAAGAAATCCCAAAGAAAAAAATCCCAAAGAAGAAGTCCCAAAGAAGAAATCCCTTCTCTCCTTTGTTTGGTGCAGGAGCAAACAGGTCAGTCTGTATTTCCCCGGCGTTTGGTGGCGGTGGGTGGGCAGGAACCGTTGAGGGAAGGAATGTGAAGGGGAAGGGGTAGGAGGAGCGGTTCCCTGGAAGGCTGAGCTGTTTGGGAAGGTAAAGCTTGATGGATTTATAAGGTGAAAGCTGCTGGGAGTGATGAAAGGCCGTGTCTGTAGCTTTAGGAATAAAAAAGTGGAAGAAAAACACGCAACTACGCAGATGGAGCGGATATTTGGACTAATCCAGCTTCAGTCCTCCGCCGTTTTTTGGCTTGGGATGGAATCTGGGGGGGAGTTTAGCAGTCCTGACACCATTAAATCCCTTTTTATCTGTTCTTCTCTTTGTTATGGCTCCTGTTGAAAATTTGAAGTGCTGCGTTGTCGAAGCGCGGGGCAAGATTTCAGCTGCTGCAGGACATCTGAAGTAGATCATCTTGAATCGTGGTCATCTTTGTCTCGGGACAAGGTAACTCCTGTTAAATTAACGATGACTCTCCAACCATCACCAACTTATTGCTGGTTTGCATGTTCTGCAATTCCAGCACGGTGCTAACTGCTTGGCTGTGAAGGCTACACTTAAATTCCTCTTAAATCAAAGCATGCCCTCAACCCTCTGAGATCCCAAGAGCCCAAAGAATTTTGTACTGACTCTATTTTTGTTTCTTTCCACGAAAGAAACAAAAATACGAGTTGCTTTATTGCCTTCTCAAAGATGATCCTACAAAATGAGATGTTTGCCAGCACTGTGAGGTCTGCCATCCCCCTCCTTGTGCCTTGGTGGTTCTGAAAAAGCCCTGGTCCATCCCCCAGATGGAGGAGGTGGTTGTGGAGAACGGCTGCCACCATAACTGTCACAACCTGACAGGACACTTCTAAGAAATGGAGGTATTTTGTATTTGAAATGGAGGTATTTTGTATTTGAAATGGAGGTATTCCTGTAAGCTTGTGGGACGGCATGTTGTACTGAGAGTTAAAATTGGAGGCAGTGTGTCAATATAGAGAAATTAGTGGTCCTGGTTTAGCTGGGCATTGCTTTTCATGCCCTGGCATCCAGATGGGCAGCTGTGTGTCCTCACCAAAGGTAGAGAGCTTTGGCATCCTGCTCCCATACACCTGCAGGCTATTTTTCAGTTGATATCAGTGTGACTATTTCAGTTCAGGTCCTGTCTCGGGGAGTATGATGTTTTCCTGCAATGCTGTAGCTGGTTTGAAGGTTTGATTTGGCAGAAGCTCCCATCTCTCTCTCTGCAGTTTGGTATTTTGAAGTGTGGCATCAGCCCTGGGGGTATCCCAGGTTGTGGTGAATGTGGAGCAGGTCCTGCAGACCTGCTGCTTGGGGAGGACTGATAAAGTCTCCGGGTCTCCTCGTTGGGGAGGTGAATGGTGGTGGGATGATGCCTTTTCCAAAAGCAGAGTCAGAGCAGGTAAAGGTCATGGCCGTGACCCTCGCTTGTCAACAGCTGTAACCTTGCGTGTGTGGGTCCTTTCCAGCTCTTTGGGTGGAAAGAATCACATCTTCATGGTTGGAAGAGGCCTTTGAGATTGAGTCCTACCACAAAAAAAACCCCAAAACCAAAAAACAACCCAAACCCAAACAAACCAACCCAACCAAAAAACAACCCAAACCCAAACAAACCAGCCCCCCAAAACTCCACAAACAGACACAACCCAACAATCTCGGTCACTAGAGCGTGCCCTGAAGTGCCACATCTACATGGTTCTTAAATACCTCCAGGGATGGTGACTCCACCACCTCCCTGGGCAGACCCTTCCAGTGCCTGACCACCCTCTCAGGAAAGTCATTCTTCCCAATATCTCATCTAAACCTCCCCTGCCCCAACTTCAGACCATTTCCTCTGCTCCTGTCATGATTCCCTTGGGAGAAGAGGCCAACCCCCACCTCTCTCCACCCTCCTTTCAGGGAGTTGTAGAGGGCAATGAGGTCTCCCTTCAGCCTCCTCCAAACTGAATGTCCCCAGAAGACCTGGGGCTGAGCACCCACCTTGTCTCCTGAAATGACTGAGGGAGGTGGGAGGCAGGACCACCACCACCAGCAGCAGCACTAGGGCTTGGGAAGGGTGCATGAGATCCTCTTTGGATGCTACTGACGTGGAGATAGGTGGCCCCGAGGTAGCCATGACTCTGGGAGAAGGTTGGTAGTGGGCAGATGATGGGAAACTGGTTGGAGGGCAGAGGGGTGCAGAGATAGGGCATTTGGGGCAGGACTGGTGGGCTGCCTGGGGGTGATCTCCCCTTGTTCCTCTGGCAGCTACAAGCACCCGTGGACGTTTGGGTCCTCCCTTTGCAAGGAGGTCAAAATCCATGTTGGAGCAAGTCCTCCTGCTTCATTCTTGGGCTTTATGGCTGAGAGCATCCCGGCGCTGTCGGACTCCACGTGCCTTGGAGGCAGGCATCGAGCAAGTAAAAATCCATCTGCTCCCTGAGAAAGGAAATTTTTTATTTTTTTTTCATTTTTTTTTTAAAATACAGAAAGTGCAGTTCCTTCTTTATTGTTACTTAACCACAGATTTCCTTTTATGAGCCATAAACGACGTTCAGGTGTAGCGCAGTGACTTTAAATCAGCTCCTCTGGCAAAGCCATCTAGATAATGTATTTATTGTAAGAAACGCCTCGCTGGCCTGTTTCTGCTTTGGCTAATTCATCGTTTCAGCGCTGCTGACTTTTAAGATACTCGCCTTTCATGAGCTCACTGAGCATAAAAGCCATTTCAAAGTTCCTAAGAAGCAAGAAATAACTCAGCTGTGAGCAATATTGAAGCACGTGGCAGCGGCGCCGCTGCCAAAGCCGGCTCTTAATCTGTTGCAGAGGGTTTCTCCTCTGCAGGTAACCCTGAGGAGTTGGGGGGTCAGCCCCTGGGATGGGTTGTGGGGCTGAGCAGGGCATGGTGTGATTGTTGGGGGGTGGGTTTTGGGGGGAATTGATACCTACAGAGCCCAGGGTTTGCTTTTAGTCTCCCTGCTCTGTTACTGAAGAGCATCAGAGCCCGAGTCTGCTCTGATCCGCACCCCAGATTTACAGGAGGATAATGCTGCTGATTTAAAGAGAGCTATCTGGGATTTATAAGGTTTTATTTTTTTAAGTAGGATGAGGGATTTTAGCCCTAATCCCGTGCAAATGTATGGGTGGGAGTGCAAATGTGCACATCTGCATTGCTAATGCAGGGTAATACCCCCTGTACAGCCCTCACGCAAAGACATCCTAATAGCAACACAACAGATTATCACAACCCGAGTCTGCTTTTGCAAAAATACTTGCATTATGGGGTTATAGTATGATTCAAACCAGGCTCAGGAAGATCCTGCGATGGATAATCCAGCTGGAACCCTAAAGCACGTGGCTGACTCTTCTGACACCCCCCTGTCACAAGAAAAATCAGTCTCCTTCCATTCTAGTAGGTGCTGTTGGAAAAAAAAGTTCCTTGTAGGTTTTTTGATCTACTTGGTTTTCTGGGATTATGTGGAGTAAGTGCAAGACTGTAGCTAAAGGTCTCTGTCCTGGAAATGTTATAACTTCACAGTGCCAAGGAGATGCTACCATCCCAGTGATGCTATAAATCCAGGGAGACCGCTCAATCCTGTGGCTAAAATATTTCAGATAGATAAAATATGTAATTTCAGAAATAGAAAACATTTCCCTGCCTCACCGTCTGGGTTGCAAGTCCTGAGATTTGCCTCCCCAGGGCCTTTTTTTATTTCTTTTGCCAAGATGTAAAACCGGTGCTGGAATAGGAAAAAAAATAATAAAAGATGATAAGATGATGACAAAAGATGCTACCCATGGCCAGGAAAAAAGGAAATAAATGGGTATGTCAGGGATAAACTAGAGGTCTGAGCTCTTTCCACCCAAGAGCAGGAGCCCAGCAGAAATTGGTCTGCTGTAGGGTTTATTCCACCAGTATTTCTGTCCCCACAGCATCACGATAGAGGAACAGCTCAGGTCAGTCAGGTTTTGGTGCTTCCCCTCTTGCAGCTTGCTCAGAAAGCAGCCCTACCGTGGGGCTGGAGGAGGATGCTCTTCTGCTCTGGGGTAAGAGCATCAGAATAAGGCTTTTCTGGGTTTTTTTCCCCCTTACCAAGAAGGTATATATCTTTAGAAGAAAGTTCTGGGAAACCAAATGGACCTGCTGCAGATGCCAGGGGGCTTTAGTGCTGATGTGAAGATGAAATCAGTGCAACTCATGAGGTCCACCATATCATACACTTCTTGACATCATCTAGTTTTAAGCCAACTCTGATGATGAATGTTTTTACCTCTCGCCACTGGGTTAGGAGGGAAAAAAAATAAAAATCAAGCCCCTATCGTGTTTGCTGTGTGTGCAAACGGTGCTATTTCCAGACTAAACAAAATGAGTTAAATTCCCTTTGAAGAGAACAATGCCCACAACAGCAAAGGTCAGGAAACTTTATCAAGTAAAGGTCACCCTATCGATTGCAAGAGTGAAAGGAGAGACATCAAAAACTTGGGCATGAAAGGCTGAAAAGAAGTAAATTCAGCATGGTATATTGAAACCCAAAGTCTCTTTCACATGTTGCAGAGCCTCTGACATAGCAGGTTTACTGTTCAAGCTGAGATATGTTGCCTTGCCAACATATATTCTGAGTTACCCAAGCAGATTTAATGTTTCTGCAAGTAGTGACTTTTTTCCCTTTTTTTTTTTTTTTTTTTGGAGGGGGCGCTTTTCTTTTTCTTTGCAAAAAAAAAATTGTTGCAGAAGATTTCCAACCTACCTAGGAAATGACCTTAATCGATTTGGTTCCACCCACGGGTATGAAAACTCAGATCTTTCTTTTTTTTGCTTGCTCTAAACATTGTCTCGCTCGCATTGAGCGGGGTGACCGAGTCGCAGCTTGAGAGAAAAGTGTGTTTTGTTTGTTGGTTCGGTTTTGAGGTTTTTTGGGTTTGTTGTTTTTTTTTTTCCCCCCTCATCCAAGTGGCAGCTCTTGTTTTGTCCAGAAGGATTGACGCGACTGACGAGTGTTTTGAATTTCTAAGCTCCGAGGGTCTCAAAATGCATGAAGAGCGAATGACACGCAGACAAAAAAATGTAAATCTTTGGAAAACAAGCACCAACGACGCGGGAGAGAAAAAAAATAACAATTCTCCAAAAGGTTGACAAACGCTGCATTCATTCTCCTCCCCCTCTGCTCCCCCCGGCCTTTCTTTTTAATAAGTCAGTGTTTCTGGGCCACCTACAGGCACATTTATGTCTTCTGCAGCAGGGAATGGGGATACACAATAAGGCAAAGTCACTTTTTTGGGGCTTTATCTGCATCTATCAGGGTGGCTTTATCTGCATTTTGGGGTTACAGCTCCCATCACCATCCAGGTTGCCAGGATCTGTTCCCATCAGCTCCCTATCGATGGGGGTGACGCCGTGGGGCTTGGTCCAACGAGGGCACAACACTTGAATATCTTCATTAATTAGGACTTGGGTCCCAAGAGGATGAACCCATCGAGCTGTGCCTGACCCACAGAGCTCACATCTCAACCCCGTTGAAGGTGGGTAAGATGGGCTTCGAGATGGGGGAGTCCTCCCAGCACTGGCCAGCGTGCAAATTGGTGAGGAGTCCCAAATTGGAACCAAGCTACCCCCTGGGCACTTCCCAAACAGGTTCTGCTGTAGGAAGGCTTCGTTTCAGGTCTGTGGGATGGTGTTTCCAGAGAGCAGAAGGTGTGAGAGGGAAGGAGAACCACATTTCTGGTCTCCCAACCAGGAGGCTGGCATCTCCCTTCCTTTGGGCACCCCATTACATCTTCACTACCTTTGGCTGTCTTGCCTAATGGCTGGGGCAAAGTGGATTTGCCCAGCTCAGGATTATCCATGACAGACATATGAACCTCCTCTGAAGGGCATTTTAATCATTTTTGCCTCTTTTCATCGAGGACTGGTAAACGTCTGAGACCTGAAGACCTGGTCTTCACCTGAAGACCACCTGAAAATAGGAAAAAATTTTTCACTGAAAGGGTTATCAGACACTGGAATGGGCTGCCCAGGGAGGTGGTTGAGGCCCCATCCCTGGAGGTGTTCAAAAGACGGGTTGATGTAGTGCTGGGAGGGCTGGTTTAGTGATGGTGATGCTTCTTGTTTGTTGTGTGGGTGTCTATTTTTCTCAGTCAGGTTGACGGTTGGACAAGAGGATCTTGGAGGTCCCTTCCAACCTAGAAGATTCTGTGAAGACAGGACATGGCCATGCTCCCTCCTGGCTCTCTTCTTCCAGGTGGCCTCTCTCTTAAACCAACGGAGGAGGAAAGGTATGGGAATTCTGTGCTGTGTGGAGGATCCTGAGCTCTTGAAGACGTGGCCTGGAGCTCTCGTCTCCGACCCAGCCAACTTGTTCCAATGGCTGGCTTGGATGTCAGGGTTGCTCCGTTGCCTTGGTGGGAGGATGGGGGTGGCAGCTTTATAAAGAGGAGTGGTGATGGAGAGAAAGGTCTTTCTTCCCACTTCCTGTCCCGTCTGGCCGGGTGAATGCGGTGGTTTTGGTTGAGGGGTTCGAAGGGGCGAGGGGAGGCAGTCAGTTGGAAACACCAATTCTGCAAGCTCCCAAGAGCCACTGGCCACTGCTTCCTCTTGGTTCAGCTTGACCGGTTCATCATGGGCCCGAGGTGGCCGCTTTAATGGGAGGTTGGCCAACGGAGGAGAATCTATACCTTCCCTTTGCAGCGATTCGATGAAAAGCTGGAGTGTTTTGGATTCCTCCTTCCAGGAGAGAATAGCTCTCATTGTAAGTCTGGAGAATAAAATAGGAAAAAAAGAGAGAGAGAGGGAGGGAGGGAGGCTCTTCCCTGTGCACGCTCCAGCTCTCTTGGCTGAGAGGCAGCTTTGCTCCCAATGTCTCGGCCACGTTTGATTTTTTGGCATGGCTTGAGGCTTTCTCAGCCTCGCCTGAGAGCTGTGTCTTTCTGTGGAGGCGAAGACCTCTTGTTCAATGGCTGCTTGTTCAATCTAATTATGGGATGAGGGCGACGGAGCCTAGGAGATACCCGGGAAGGGATGAGAAGTGGGTAGTTCAGGGAGAAAAGGATCAGCAGACCTGATGGTTTGCTATCACAAGCTGTTCTCTGGGAGCCATCTCAGCCCTGCCTGTCAGCCCCCTCACTCTTCTGCACCCCGGTGATGTCTTGGTCCTGCTCCTGCAAAAGATGCTTCAGGCTGAAAGCCTGGATTTCAGGTTGGAAACCCTCCACCAGGTGAACATCTTGAGCGTTTGAGAGGGGTGACCCCGGGAAGTCTGGATGCAAATCTGAAGTGCATTAAACATTCTCTGGGGAGGTGGGGGGGGGGGGGGGGGTGTTCACACTTGGAAAGCTTTGCAAGTGTTTCCAGTGTTTGCTGCTTCCAGTCAGGCTGGAATCCAAAAGTGCAAAGGCCTGTGAAAATGATTAATAAAGAACAAAAACCAGACCCTGAGACAGGTTCAGCTCCGTGACTCCTCTGAAATTGTAGGCTTGAAGAAGTCTCACACTTTACTTGGGTAGATTTGCTCTTTTAAAGCCAAAACCCTATTAGAATCATAGAATCATAGAAAGGTTAGGGTTGGAAGGGACCTCAAAGATCATCCAGTTCCAACCCCCCTGCCCTGGGCAGGGACATCTCCCACCAGACCAGGTTGCTCAAGGCCCCATCCAGCCTGGCCTTGAACCCCTCCAGGGATGGGGCAGCCACAACTTCCCTGGGGCATCCTTCTTCAAACTGGATTCGGGGCCAGGCCCTGTTTGTATAAGGGTTGTGAGCATCTCCAGGGATAAATTGCCAGTGTCCACCAGCATCAGTGGGTTACACACCTTTATGTGGCTGGAAAGTCTGGTCCAGGTAGTTTGGTGGCAGCAAATGGGATTTACTTGCATGGGTGGATAAGTGCTTCTGTACCTGTAGCCTTCTCCCTGCAATTTGCTGATGTTCTTGATGGTGACCTCTTTAATCTTCTGTCAGTGAGAAAGTCCAGGACAACTCTTGGCCTGGATTTCTTTGTATGAAGCTTCATGACGCCCTTTGGCTCTCTCTTTAATCTTCTGTCAGTGAGAAAGTCCAAGACACCTCTTGGCCTGGATTTCTTTGTATGAGGCTTCATGAGGCCCTTCTGCTCTATGAGACCAGCAGCTTGTTGCCTGTGGTGTGTGTTGGACCTGGGAGATGTTTGGGGGAAAGGGAGGCTCTTTCCTATTTGAGCAGCCTTCCTGTACCTAAAGTAGGCCTACAGGAGAGATGGGGAGGAACTTTTTATCAGGGAGTGTAGTGACAGGATGAGGAGGAACAGTTTTAAACTGAATGAGATTTAGACTAGATACTAGGAAGAAATTCTTTGCTGTGAGGGTGGTGAGACCCTGGAACAGGTTGCCCAGAGAAGCTGTGGCTGCCCCATCCCTGGAGGGGTTCAAGGCCAGGCTGGATGGGGCTTGGAGCAACCTGGTCTGGTGGGAGGTGTCCCTGCCCAGGGCAGGGGGTTGGAACTGGGTGATCTTTAAGGTCCCTTCCAACTCTAACCATTCTATGATTCTATGATTCTGTGGTGCTGTTGGTGCACAAACTGTCACCTGAAGTCCTAACAGCAAGGCTGACGGTGACCACCAAGTTCTCTGTTCCTCTTTTTTTCCCTTGCCTTTGCAGGTCTCTTCTCGTTGAGGGTGATTTCTCTGGGTCCTTTTGCAAATATGCTCATGTGATGATGGTTTGTGGAAGCAGTTTCATAGTCATACTGCTGCGGGAACAAGGGCCATGTGTTTCTCCAGCCAGCTCCCTCCCTCCTGCACCGATGGTCTTGCTGCCTGCGACTGAGGCGAGGTTCATAGGAAGCAATATCTCTTCTTAGATGAGACAGATTTGGGAAAAAAACAGACCCAAGCCATTCTTTGGGCCAAAAGCATATCTGGTTTTCCCCAGTTGGACCAGGGCTGGTTTTTTCCCCGATGGTATCACGTACAGCCAGCTGATGGAAGACATGCTCTGGGGTCCCCGTGCTATCAAGCACCATGAGATGTTGCAGGAGTCATATGCAGCAAACCTGTGTCTGAAAGCCCCTTGGTAGATGATCCCTGCTCGGGCAGGGGTTTCCCATCCCTACCCCATTACTGGGTTGATGAAAATAACACAGAGGTTTCTTCTCATGGTAGAAACCATCCCTGGAAGAGCATTCCAGGGTTGCATGCATCCTCCTTCCGATCCACATCTGACATACTCAACTGGCTTTTTGTGAAACTCCTCTGAGATAATACCATATCTCTTTGAAATCTCTTTTGTTTCATGGTGTAATCCACTTATTTTTTCCCCCCTCTATTCCCCGCCTGCAACAGCAGCCAGTTTTTTTTCTGTGCAAGATGGGTTGGTAATATATCATGGGGTAAAATTATAGGTTTTTCTCTAGTGCCAGATATTTGGAAGCATCTGGTTAGCTAGAGGAGTACCCAGCATGGATAAATCATGTTTAAAAAGCTTGTCGTTTTTTGAAAAACTGCTTTTTTTTTTTTTTTTTTTTTTTTTTATTTTTTTTTGCATTGCAGGAAAATGTGTGCAAATTAATGTTAAAGAATGGTGATTTTTAGTCTAATTCACTTGGATGTTCTGCTCTGTTGAATGCAAGACAGTCTCTATGGAAATTCAGACAGTAAGAGTTGGGGCTACACACATTCAAATTTGAGTTGACCTCATTACAGCTCAGTGTTAAAAGCTGTTACTAACATGGCTAGAGCTTATTCTTGCAAATTAGCCCTTCAGTTTCGATGGGACTGCTCCATGAAATCAGGTTTTGAAGAAGGAAATGCACAGCTCTCACACTTCGTGCATGCCTAACTGGGAAACACGGGGCGATGCCAGCAAGCATGGGGCAGATTTTGCTCCCTGGTCCACATGCCTCCTTCCCTTCCCTCTTGCCCCCATGAGAACCAACCAGAGAGGGACTGCACTGACAGAGAAGGGTGGTGGGATCCCACTGCTGTTCCCCAAGACCTGAGCGATCTTGTGACTGAGACCTGTTTCTTGCTGTGCACTGAAGACCACCAGGAACTGGAGCTCTGGCAGGAGCTCCAGCTTGGAAATACCTTCCTATGGCAAGGGTCTGCGCAAGGGCACAGCTGTGGACAGAAAGACTATGTGCAAGGTCATAATAAAAACTTTTTTTTTTTTTTTTTTTTTTTTTGAATGTTTTGTGTGCTTCCACCTCCTGGGGCATCTCCCCAGCTGGGCTGTGGTGGAGCGATCGTCAGAGAAAGCCCAGCCCAGTGGATGCTCTGCCGGAAAGATAAGAAAGTAGTGGAGATGCTCTGAATTCATTTTTATACCTCATTTACTGGGGGTCGCCTTTAAGAGCTGATTCTTCAGCTGAAGTAGGTTTCCTTTTACTCTTTTGGCAAAGGGAACACTTTGCGCAGGGCTTTTTCTCAGAGCATCTGTTCCCTTCATGTAAAAGCTGTTTTTTTAAGCTATGCTTTCTATGTGTGTAGCACATCACTGCTTAGATGATAGTAGTTTTTTTGCTGTTTTATGATAGGATGCTTTTCTCAGTTGCATACACCTTTGTCAGCCTTTGCCTTTTGAGACTGGAGTTTTCCACCTGAGGTGTCTGCCTTTGGACCAAGTTCTCCTGGAGATTTAGTCCCTTCTGGGAATAAGACTGTGGAAAACCAAGTAATTTAGGTGTTCAAAAGACAGATTGATGTAGTGCTGGGAGGTATGGTTTAGTGATGATGCTCCTTGTTTGTTGTGCGGGTGTCTATTTTTGTCAGTCAGGTTGATGGTTGGACAAGATGATCTTTAAGGTCCCTTCCAACCTAGAAGATTCTGTGATTCTGTCATTCTGTAATTTGGTCCAGGTTAAGGCAAGCCTGGCTCTCTCTTGTGGAAAAGGCAAGCAAAGGAGGAGAGAAGACATATTAGAGCTTTTCAGTTGAATATGCCTGTGAATGAACCATATTTTAACTTACAATATCTTCGTCTGCACCCAAGGATATGGGGCAGAACTGTCCTCACATCTGTGCCAGCGTGAGGGCTTTGGCCTCAAAGAGGTGAATGGCCTGTCGTTGAGGGGAACTTGGTCTCCATTTGGTGGTTTCCAGTAGGTTGAAAAGAAGCAGTTAACTGGCTGGCAACATAACCAGTTCATGCTTTTCTCATGTTTGAGACCATATCTTTGTATTTATTTATTTATTTTCAAAGACAAACCATATCGCAAAATGGAAGAAGTTACATGGTTTCCAGAATACATAAAAATCTGGATGTGTGGTGGGGTGTGCCTGGGGCAGTCCGTCATCCTAAAGAATCACAGAGTGGTTCAGGTTGGAAGGGACCTTAAAGATCATCAAGTTCCAACCCCCCTGCCATGGGCAGGGACACCTCCCACCAGACCAGGTTGCTCAAAAGACACCGGATGGGTAAGGTTGCCCACTAGAAGGATGGAGTTGGCTCCGTTCAGGCAGTGGGACCTGCAGTTGTTTCTGGCAAGGAGCAGCACTGGTGAAGAACTGGTGAGGCTGTTGGGGAAGTACCATCCCAGTGTAATAAATGATGGGTGGCTTGGACTGCTGGGCTACCTCCAGGGTGGGACAGCCAGTTTGGGAAGGAGAGAGGATGGTTCCTCTGCCTGTGCCCCCTTTGCTAATGGCTACTGGGCCAGACCATGCAGTGTTTGCAGGTGGGAAGATCAGCTCTGTCAGCATCTGTCTTTTGGGTTCATTTTTCCTTGGTGTTGTAGAGGAGGGGGTCGAAGTGTGGTTTATTAGGAGCTACATCCCAAACCCTATATTTTCCAGCTCTGCTGTATTTGGCCGGAGCTGAGTCCAGATGCAAACCAGGAGCAGGAAACATGCCTCTGGGTTGTGGGTGAGTAACCAGGCAAAGCCCAGCTGCACTTCTCTCCTTTGGCATTTGGAGAAGATGCCAACGAGGCAGTTGGCCGTGTGATGTGTCCCTCCAGGAGCTGTGTCACCCTGTGCACGGGTGCAAGCTGGAATCACGTGTTTCCCAACCACCAGTAGGAGCTGGGTCCAGATGCAAACCAGGAGCAGGAAACATGCCTCTGGGTTGTGGGTGAGTAACCAGGCAAAGCCCAGCTGCACTTCTCTCCTTTGGCATTCAGAGAAGATGCCAACGAGGCAGTTGGCCATGTGATGTGTCCCTCCAGGAGCTGTGTCACCCTGTGCATGGGTGCAAGCTGGAATCCCAACCACCAGCAGCAGCGATGGGGACAATCAGCCTGGGGTGCAGTGAGCTGGCTGGCTGCTGTCCCAAAAAAGACGACCACCGTGGTATTTTTCTCTCCGGGGGTATCCGTGAAAGTGAAGATATTCAAGGCTAAGCCAAAAAAAAAACCCAACTAATCGTGTTTACATGAGCTAGAGCCCTGGCCTGCTGTCTGCTGGCTGATGGGCAATTAAACTCTCCCAGCAGATTGTCTGCCTGGAGGTGATAAGATAGGAGGGTGTGAGTGGGGTATTATTGATAGTTTCTGGATGCACCACGTCCTGGGGATTTATGCTGGGGGACACCTCCCCTGGAACACCCTTTTGTGTTCAGCTCACAACCCGTTTGCTCTGACAAGCAAAGATGGGTGTAATCTGCATGAGAAAAGCTTGCAGAGGGACAGGGGCTCCTCTGGCTTCAGCTGCAAGATCCAATCCAATAATGTTCTAACATGTGTGTAGGGTAACTGGGTGGGCTCGGAAAAGCCTTTTTGGCGGGGTCCCAGCTTCCAGGGAGAGCATGAGAGGCAGCTGACTCCCAGAGCAGCTGAAAACTTGCTGGATTAGCAGGTCCTGCAAGCCTGACTTGCTAGGCAAAATTTATCTGGGCTGCTTTCTGCAGGGCTTGATCTCTGTACTTATATATCTTGGCCCAAAGAGTGGCTGCAGCCTGCAAAAGACGTGGTTATCACGAAACGTACGCGGCAAAAAAGAGCTTCTGCAACGTTGCCTTTTCAGGAGTGGTGTTTTGGTGATGTTGGGGCAAGGAGGACATTCCTGAAGTTTGTAGGCATATGTGTAGAAAGGAAAAGAAAACTCCTGAGCTCGTAGAGGCACTGTAGTGAGAGACATCTTTTGAGCAGTGATGAGATTTCCTCTAGAGCGAGAGGGAATGGCTTCAAGGTGCAACAGGGTGGGTTTAGACTGGACATTAGGAAGCAATTCTTCCCAGAAAGAGTGGGCAGACACTGGAATGGGCTGCCCAGGGAGGTGGTGGAGTCCCCATCCCTGAATGTGTTAAGAGTGGTTTAGATGTGGTGTTGGGGGATATGGTGTAGGGGAGAACTTTGTAGAGTTGATGGTTGGACTCGATGATCCCAAGGGTCTTTTCCAACCTGGATGATTTCCAACCTGTGATGCTGTGTGTGTAGCACCTGAGCCAAGTGCTTACCCTTGCTGGCCAGGAGGATGGATGCTGCCACCTCTCTGTCATGCACTTTGCTTTGGTGGGACGAGTTTGTGTGCTGAGCTGCCCGCTGTGCATCACAGGGTGGGTGGATTGAACTAGTTTTTCTTGTTGTAGGGATGGTGATGGAGGGGACCAAGGCAGTGAGGAGGATGAGGGGAGGTCAGAGGGTCTGGCTACCTTCGAGAGGAGATGAATAGAGGACAGGGGCTCCATCCACTTTGTCCACCTTTTGCTGTTCTATCCCTCTTCATCACAGCACCGACCCAGTGCTGATGCTGGCAGGAGAGGTTGGTACCCCAGTTGTGGTTGCCCCTGGCAACTCCGTTGCCCTTGGCAACATCCTCTCTTGCCCGTACACTTGTGCCCTTCAAACCTGAGTTTGGTGTTTTAGTAGAGTAAAAGGCAGCTGTTCTGCTGGGGTTACTTCTGTTTGAACTTGCCCAGCTCTCTCATCTCTTAATTAATCCATCCCCTGGAAATCTTTATGTGCAAGGGCATTACACAGCACAGCATTTAGCCCAAGTAGATTAGGGAAAGGCAGGAAGAGCTTCTGATTGTGCCGTGTCTGTAGCATAGGTGTTAAAGATGTATTTGTGAGCCAGTCAGAGAAGAATGCTGAGGAAATCCTGTTTGGGTTAATCTTGTTTAATTTTATAATAAAAAACAGATGGCTGGCCATCTGGTGCTTCTTGCAATCAAATATCTCACAATTAACAGTAATTTACTTGCCCTGAGACTTCCACGATCTTCATGTGCTTTTTTTTTTCTTTTCCCCCTCCCTTAAACCTGAGTTATGTGTGGTCCTTTCCTAGAGCAGCAGCGCTGCACGTCGAGTCTTAGCCCTGGAGCTGCCTGGAGAAAATCCTGGTGGAGAGCAACCCGGGAGCTCCCAAGAGGTATCTCCTTTCCTGCTGGACCTTCCACTTAACACCCCCAAAATAAGAAGCAGGCAGCTCTTCTCCTGCTTTTCAGACCCTGGAGGAACCACGTTGAGGTTAAGTCAAGTGAGTGATTGCACGTATCTAAAGATGAATCATGGCAAGACCTGGAAGGCAGCACTTAAGGGGGAATATACAAATTAGATCTACATTTTCCACCTATGGGCTATGGGATTTCCTCAGAGCTCAAAATGATTATGGCTAAAGCGGGTTTTCTCGCTCGGTTTAAGTAACTGAATGTAATTAAAGGAGCGACGCGGGCGATCCTCGGCGCTAGGAGAGCTTCCTGAGGGAATTAGCAGCAAAATGGGATGCAGATTAAGACCCGCTGGGTAAAAATGCCATTCTTCTGTGCAGTCTTGCCTCCAGAAGGTTTGGAGACCCACAGGAGTCATCCCCCTTGAGGTAATTCCAGGTGTGATGGGCCATGGCCAGCTGCAGAACCAGACACGGTATCACTAGTTCATCCTGTGGTTGATCCCGTGGATAAATATGGACCTCTGTTACTTGAGGTATTACAGATGTGCCTTCTGTTTCTGATAACACCAAGGCATTTGCAGACAGGAGGCAGAAGTGTCCTGCCTTTCAGGGTGGTGGGAGCCACATCTGCTTGGTAACGCTGGATTTTTAGGTGGTGGTGGTGCTGAAAATGGTGTTTCTTCTACCAAAACGCTGGTCTGCTGCTTCAGTTACATTTTTTTATCCCCGAGGTGACATTGGCAGTGGAGACTGACCTCCACAATAACTTCAGGTCTCTTCTGAATATGTCCTTCCCCAACCACCTCTGTGGTTTCTCAACATCAATAGTGAACATGGATAAATGAACTCCAGATGAGAGGTCTGCATGCCAGCAGGTAAGAGCTCTCTCAGGCATTCCTAGTGATTGCTGTTGCAATTGCTAGCTGTTTAATATCCTAATAGGTTTTTTTGCTAGCAGATGAAGAAAAATAATTGAGCTCTTCCTCTCCTCCTCCTCCAAAAAATCACTGGCTTTATATGCACTCAGTGTGCTGGTGCTACCTTCATCAGGGGATCAGGTCATGGAGCTAAAAGTTATATTCAGATACCAGGGTCCATGATGGCTGCTGTGCTCCATCCTCCAAGTTGTTTATTTAAATGGAGAGGAGCCTTCTGAAGGGATGAGGGGCCTGGAGCATCTCTCTTATGAGGAAAGGCTGAGGGACTTGGGGCTTTTTAGTCTGGAGAAGAGAAGGCTGAGGGAGGATCTGATCAATGCTCATAAATACTTCAAGGGAGGGTGTCAGGAGGATGGGGACAGTCTTTTTCCAGTGGTGCCCAGGGACAGGACAAGAGGAAATGGGCACAAACTTGAACAGAAGAAGTTCCACCTAAACATGAGGAGGAACTTCTTTCCTGTGAGGGTGGCAGAGCCCTGGAAGAGGCTGCCCAGGGAGGTGGTGGAGTCTCCTTCTCTGGAGACGTTCCAACCCCACCTGGACACGTTCCTGTGGGACCTGCTCTGGGTGGCCCTGCTTTGGCAGGGGGTTGGACTAGATGATCTCCAGAGGTCCCTTCCAACCCCATGGGATGCTGTGATTTCAATAGGGCTCCCAAGGGGGACTTCGGGCCATGGGTGGGATCTGCAGAGCCAGCAGGTCTAGGGTTTCTCACTGCCCCAGCCACCAAACGATGAGACCTCAGAGGTGCAGCTTGGGAGTGGATCTGACATCCATCCAGAGCAGCTCACCACCACAGTTAGAAAAAAGAAGTGATTAGTGGAACAGCATGAACACACAGGTCAATAAAATGGTCGTTATTGAAACAGACAACCCAGGATCTTCGTACATGAACATTTCTAGGCAAGTGCTGCTCAGTTTAGCTCAGTGCAGAGTGTGTTTTGGAACCTGCCCTCCCTGTTTCACCCTTTTTTTTTTCCCCCTCTTCCCTGGTGGGACAAGAGCAGACTCTTTTGTCCTTCAAAGCTTTTTTTTTTTTTCCTCCTAGTGCAGCCTGTGTCTACGGTATCTTTTTCAGAAGAAGGACCAGAATGGATGATCCAATGATTAGGACCTGTATCTGGCAGGTAGCCCCAATGGAGGGGACTTTTTTTTTTCTTCCTGGGATATGTGCCACTTTGGGATGTCACGAAGGATGCGATTAGAACATGTGGTCCAAAGTCCAGTTCAGGTTTCCCCACCTTTCTGGTTATTTGTGTGAAGTGGACAGAGGTCCTAGGGCTCTCTGGGTGGGATTACTCCCACCTGAACATCCCCCATCCTTGTTCCTGCCACTGGTGGGGCACAAGCCCCCACCGCTGCTGGAAGTGGGCTCCATCTGCTTGGTCTGCACGTTGCCCAAGGGGTATGCAGACCATGGGGCTTGCTCAAGCCTGCTCTTCACCCCTTAAATCCTTGGAGTCGTTCACCCCACAGGGTTCATCACCCCATTGCTGGGGCTCATGGGGCTGGTAGGAAGCCTGGATGCTCAGCAGACCTTTGGTGCTGCTTTGAAGGGTCTGAGTGTGGGGAAGAGTGTGGCCAGCAGGTCAGGGGAGGTCATTCTCCCCCTCTACTCTGCACTGGTGAGGCCACAACTGGAATCCTGTGTCCAGTTCTGGGCTCCCCAGTTCAAGAGAGACAGGGAACTGCTGGAGAGAGTCCAGTGTAGGGCAACAGAGAGGATGGAGGGATTGGAGCATCTCCCTGATGAGGAAAGGCTGAGAGAGCTGGGGCTCTTTAGTCTGGAAAAGAGAAGGCTGAGGAGAGACCTTATTAATGCTGACAAGTATCTCAAGGGTGGGCTGAGGGAGGATGGAACCAGACTCTTTTCAGTGGTTCCCAGTGAGAGGACAAGGGGCAACGGGCACAAGTTGGAACATAAGAGGTTCCACTTGAATATGAGGAAGAACTTCTTCACAGTGAGGGTGATGGAGCCCTGGAAGAGGCTGCCCAGGGAGGGTGTGGAGTCTCCTTCTTTGGAGATTTTCAAGACCCACCTGGATGCTCCTGAGTAACATGCTCTGACAAGCTCCGGGTTGGTCCTGCTTCGGCAAGGGAGTTGGACTAGATGATCTCTATGGTCCCTTCCAACTCTAAAAATTCAGTGAAATTCAGTGTTATTCCAGCTAGGCAGAGGAAAGTGAAGAGGCACAGGAGACAAATAAATGACGACGAATCAGCCGTGCCAGGAAGTGAACCTTGCTCTTTAGGAGAGCTGGATCTTGCCAGCACAATAGCTGGATTACAAAGCTATTTCCTCCAATTACCTTCCCTGTCAAATCTCTGCCTCGTCTGGCACTGGGAAAGCTCGGATCCAAATTCCTTGTGAGTTGGGGCGATGACACCAGAGATTTCTAAATTAATATCCAGCCGAGAGGGAATTGAGCTTGGTTTTTCTGATCGTGTCGTTTCTGATTCCTTTGCTCGTCAGAGAAAACTTTGGTTTTCCATCTCGTTCCAAGGGCATGGGTTTAGGGAGACTGTAGATTGCTCAACCCAGCACGTTTGAGCTTGCTGTGCAGTGGCTGCAGGGAGCTTGGTGCAAAATAAACCAAAACAAAACAAAAATAAGAACCCCAAAGAGCTTTGTAGGACCTTCTGGGCACCTGGCAAAGAGCAAAGGGAGAGACCAGAGGAGCAGGGTGATGGTGAGAAGGAAAGAGAGGGGCATGAATCTCCTCCTTGAAACGGTGTGAATGTGTGCAGGGGAAATCTTGAGTGTGATGTGGGAGTGGCATAATACAGAAAAAGGGATTAATTATATATATATTATATTATATATGTATTATTATGTATATAATAACAATATATCCAATTATATATATTGTATATATTATATTATATATAATTATAGCCTTAAAAAGGCTAAATGTATACTTGCAAAGAAGATTGTTTTGTGTTTTGTGGTCTGAACTGAACTGGGGGGCATTAGGAACTGAATGGTAGAGGCAATCAGTGTGTGAGCTCGTTCTCTGTCCCCCCCTTTCATTCTTCTGGAAGAGAAATAGTAATGAATTAAATAACATCCAAAGTTTGGGGAGGGGGAGTGCCTCTAACCAGAAGTTAGGGTCCTGTGTGAGCCCCCCCCTTAGCTTTCTGCCTCTGGTCCCTTGGGAAGGAGGTCTGTGGTGTTCCCCTTCTCCACATGCAGCATGGAGCTGGAGGTGGCTGGGGCTGAAAGGGAGGGCAACGAGATGCTTCCATCTTTCAAGAAAGAAAGAAGGAAAGCAGAAAGGCAGTGGGAAGATTCTCCTCGGTAGTTGTTCACTAGAAGTGCTTCAGATCCCTTGTCTTTACCCAGCTCTGAAGAATGAACAGTGTTGCACTTACTGGGCTTTTGGAAACCCTCAGCAGGGTGGGCTGGGATGCATTATTGTCCTCTTTGAGTCTCCCTAGTAGAAAGTTATGAGCCACTCTGGATGTGTCTAAGACTGTGGTGTCTTTGCTTTGTAGGCTAAGTTTGACGTTCAGCCAAAAGTCAAAGGACTCCTTTGCGCACTCCAAAACCTGTGCACCTTAAAATTTCCAGGAAAGGAGCCACATGTTGACCAGCTACTGCACTCTAATGCCACCTAGTTGGGGTCTGGTGGCCCTGGTACCCAAAATACATACTTTTACGGACTGGGATGACTCTGGGACAGAGGTCTCCACACCTGATGATGGGCATACTGCTGAGTGAGAAGGTAAGGTGGGAATTGGAAGGGTCTACTTGTCCTTGTCCTGTCGCAGACATAGTGGGGCTGGAGCGGGTCCAGAGAAGGGCGACAAAGATGGTGAGGGATCTGGAGAATAAGTCTTATGAGGAGAGGCTGAGGGAGCTGGGGGTGTTCAGCCTGGAGAAGAGGAGGCTGAGGGGAGACCTTCTCACTCTCTCCAACTCCCTGAAAGGAGGGTGTAGAGAGGTGGGGGTCGGTCTCTTCTCTCAAGTCACAGGCGACAGGACAAGAGGAAATGGCCTCAAGTTGCGCCAGGGGAGGTTCAGGATGGATATTAGGAAAAATTTTTTCACTGAAAGGGTTCTCAGGCATTGGAATGGGCTGCCCAGGGAGGTGGTTGAGGCCCCATCCCTGGAGGTGTTCAAAAGAGGGGTTGATGTAGTGCTGGGAGGTATGGTTTAGTGATGATGCTCCTTCTTTGTTGTGTGGGTGTCTATTTTTGTCAGTGAGGTTGACGGTTGGACAAGATGATCTTTTAAGGTCCCTTCCAACCTAGAAGATTCTGTGATTCTGTGAAAGGGGATGGTGTGGGTTGTGGGGGAGGACCACACCGTGGCAGGGGACAGCTTGGTGCCTGGTATGTCTCCTCTGGGAGCAGATTTGGGGTGTCAGTGAGCCGGGTGGTTGCAGGATGGGGAGAGGCAAAGCTGGGGATGCAGAAGAACACAGACCTGCTGCAAAGGGGGCTGCAAACCCCACAGGGTTGGGGGAGAGAAGCCCCAGAGAAGAAGTCCCATAGAAGCTGCCAACCTCTGCAGCAAAGAGCTTTTTAGGAAGAGCTTTGCTTTTTTTCCTAAAAAGCAAAGAGCTTTTTAGGAAGCATTTAGGATGCCCTGATGACCCTGTGGGGGTGATGGTTTATGTCCTTCCCCTGAGCCCTTCTTAGAGGGGAGAGGAAGCCCGGTGGGGTGCAGGGGAGCAGGAGTTCCCTCAGCTGCTTGGGGATGCATGGCTCCTTTGTCAGGGCATCATAGGCTGGCAGCGGGCACCCAGCCAGGGGGGGTGACATCTCTGCAAAGGCACCGGTGGTCCCTGGGTGCCAGCCTGGCTGTTGGGAAGGAGGCACCTGCTTCTCCCCGAGCATCCCCTGCCATCAGCTGCAGCTGCCGGGTCCTTCCCCTCGCAGCTGCAGGAGAAGGGGGGGGGTCTCCATGCCTGGATGCAGCTTGTTATGAGGGCACACAGCCCCGTCGGTGCCAACTGCCAGCTGGTGGTGGTGGGGGGGGTGGGATTTAGACCCCCACCAGCCGTTTGTGCAAAGCCATCTGCCTGCCCCTGAGCTGGAGACTTTGATGGCCAAAGCTGGGAAGATGCAGCAATGAGCCACGGGTCCATCTTCCCCTTAATATTAAACCCACCTCCTGCCCCTGGGCTGCCCAGCTCCTCACTGAAAGGAGGAAAAGATGGGCCAAAAGCCTCCTTTTCTCCAGCCAAACCAGAATCTTGTGGAGGTGTTTGTGGTCCATGCTGGGAGCTCAGGGGCTGGTGTGACCGAGCACCCCATTTATCACCCCTCCACACACCCCAGAGCTCCTTATCTCTCTTCCCAGCCGCTGGTGTGGTCCGTGCCAAAGGCTGGAGAAGAAGAAATTGGTCCCTGTGTCATCTCCACAACCAGCCCTCTCCTCCGCTGGTGTGTCCCCCCTTTATATCGTGCCTGGATGAGGGTGTTTTTTGGGTTGTGTGCTGGGAAATGCCGCTCAGGGCTCCTCCAAGGAGGGGCTGCTGGGGGGCTTTCTCAGCCACGGCTTTATAAATCTCAGCAGATGTGTTTTTTGGAGGCTTGGTTCTCCGAGGCACGCTTTCCCTTTAAACGGCTTCGATGGAAATTTGCACTTCGGTGGATGTGGGGAAAAACGGTGTTTTCAAAGTGAAAATTAAATGAAAACCAGCCTGCCCTCTCCTCCCCCCCCTCCCTCCCTCCCTCCCTCAGTTATTTGGAAAGTGGGGCCTCTGTTTTGAAATATCTGAAACACAGAGACATCCTTCTTTTTACTTCCTCTGCTTGGCTGTGCCTTTCTTTCCTTCTATTTCTTCTTATTTTCTTTACGTCTCGAATCCATCCCTAGCCAGCTCCCCTCCTCCTCACTGGTAGGGTGCAGGGCATCACAAGAAGTCTCCTGAAGTGCTTCAAGTCCCTATTTTTTCTATTTTTTTTTTTTTACCAAAATGTGCGCAGAACTGAAAATCTCTCTAGAAACTTTGTGCTTTTTTATAAATTAGGCTTTAGAGTTTATGCCTGCTTCCCCAGGGCTGGGCCACCTTGGGTCCTGCCCACGCGTGAGAAGGAAGGTTTCCCAGGAGTTTCTTATTCAGAGGTTGTCCCCCCCACCTTTTGCTGAGGAAAATAATTGATGCTAGCTCTTGTCCCTATTTTTTCTATTTTTTTTTTTTTACCAAAATGTGCGCAGAACTGAAAATCTCTCTAGAAACTTTGTGCTTTTTTATAAATTAGGCTTTAGAGTTTATGCCTGCTTCCCCAGGGCTGGGCCACCTTGGGTCCTGCCCACGCGTGAGAAGGAAGGTTTCCCAGGAGTTTCTTATTCAGAGGTTGTCCCCCTCCTTTTTCTGGGGAAAATAATTGATGCTAGCTCTTTTTATTATTTTTTTTTCCAGCTTGTAGTTGCGTGGCGGCAAAAGAGGAAGGGGCTAAGAGCTACAAGGATGGGGGGTGATGGAGGCTGGAGGAGGAATAATGTGGGAGGGAGGGATGGGAAGGACACCCCAGAGATTGGCTGCGTGTGGTGGAGACCAGGCTGGTGGAGCTGAGATTTCATCCTTCCCTTCCCTCCCCCGGGGGAGGACGGAGCCGGCACCGCGGATCAGTGATGCTGAGACACCCGGGTCTGGGCATTGTATACAAGGAGATGGCTCACGTGGTTTCAGCCCAGCCAAAATATGCTTTCAGACAGAGAAGGGGACCAGATGTCTTATTATTGCCTCTCACAATGCTGTCCTCGGAGCACGACGATCCATCAGGGAGCTGGGCACAGCCCGACAGAGGAGTTCCCCCGACACGTTTTTATAGCAGGGCCAGGTTCTCACCACTTGTGTGCATTTGTACCCCTTGACAAATAGCTGTTTGACTTCAGTTTTGTTCCAAGTCGTGGTGGTGTCAAGCACAGGGCTCCTATTCAAGTGCCCACCAACGGTGGCCCACAACTCACTGTTTCCTCCCCTTTTCTTGCTTTGTTTCCCTGTGACAGTCACTCGTTTTTTGTTTTTTTTTTTTCTTTTTCATCTTACGGGATTTTTGAAAGACAATTTTTTTAAAGGATTTATCCGCAGCGAAACAGTGCCTCTAATGAGGACTCTGGGAGTAAATGGTGTGAGGAATTCCCATTTGCATTGATATGTTGCTGACGCGACGCTTAATTGCGCTTTTTTTTTTTTTTTTTTTTCTTTGGTAATTTTTTTTTTCCAACAAGTTGATTTATAGGATCGGCTGGCAAAGCCTTGCACACGTTGAGAAATGCAGCTTTTTTTCTACAATAGGCCAGCTCACCCTTAATGAATGGTTCCCCTTAAGGCTGGGAGATGTTCTCCTAATTGCTCTGAGCACCTTGGGCACGGGGGATGGTTAGTGGGTATGAACTACAGCGTTTGTCCTGCTGTATAAACCCCTAGAGGTGAGGTGTTGACTTCAAACTGCTTTCTAAGTCGTGTGTGTGCCCAAAGTTGCCTGTGGAGAACGGACCCCAGATGTGCCATGGGCTGTCCACGTAGTGCAAGGATGTCCCAGCAGTGTGAGTTCCTGGAGGGCTTCTAAATCCCATGTAGATCAGTCCATGCAGTAATAACATTTCTGTCTAGGTCTCCTGGTTATTAAAAGTTTGGTTTTATAAACAAGCAGTCCTTTGTATTCTCCAGACTGTGACTTTCTGCCCTAGCTAAAGTTCCCCGTTGACTTCAGTGAGTATTTTGTGCGCCCAGAGAGCGTTTTCCATCACTTTAGAGCCTGAAAGGGAAGAGGATTTATGGAATTGGGAGCGTGAGGCACCAACTCAGCAAATACCAAAGCGTCTGTGTAAGCGCTTGCAGGTCGGAGATGAAAGTATGCAAGTGGTCTTGATCTTCTTAAGCCCATTCTGTGTTGCTGGGTCCAAGGGCTGAGCTGAGAACTCAAAATGCAGTTGGCATATTGATGTTTTCCAATGTCTTGTGTAAGGAGAGCTGTGATCTTGCGTCTTCTTCAGCCTGTTTCATTGACTTAAGCTACTCAGCACCCTCATGATGCCAAACGTCACATTGTCAGTGCAGTAGAGTCATTATTTCCTTATGGTCTTAGTCTCCATTCTCTTAAATTCTGGCAAGTACGTTATGATGTAGCTGACCTATTATTGTTTCTCTCTCCTTCTGACCTGTTGATGCCCCCCAGCTACGGATCATCATCATGGAGGTCTTTGGTGGCCCTTGCCGTGCTCTTAGACTTTCTCTAGAGTTTAGCTTTCACTCTAGCCTTCAAAGTCATCTTTCAGTGTGTTGCAAGCCTCTTTCTAGCCAGGTAAAGCTGGAGGGGTCTTGTAGCAGATAATGTGAGTATCTTGATTGATAATTGTAAAGTCAAGAACTGTAATTAATTTTTCTATAAAACTCTCAACCTCGAGGTGAGCCTGTATCCATCTGTTAATTAGCACAGGGAAGGGACGCTCTTATCTAGAGGCAGAAGACAAAAATGGGAGGGGGGGAAGAAAGATAATTGGCTCCTTTGCTTGAATGATAAATATTGTTCCCTTTATGCCTTAAATAAAATGAGAATTTGGCTAAAACCAAGGAGGTTTTAACTCTCAGAAACACAGTCTTAAAAAGGATTGGAGGAAATAGTACTAGAATAGGCACCAGAGACCCCATCCAGCAGATTCCTCTCATTCCAGACAAGCTCAGTGATACCTGTGTGATTCCTTGTAAATGTTTTGTTTAATCTGTTTCTGGGACTGTCAAAACGTTCTTTTTTTGGGCATGAGAGACTCAGGAGCACACATAATCACTTGGGTTCTCGTGTTAACCCCTGTGAGCTGTGGCTTTGGGAAAAGCACCAAATATCACAAGAGCTGTTAACACTTCATTATTTGCATAAATTATTGTCTTTTTTTTTTTTTTTTTTAAGTAACAACTTGGAAGCAGTTTAAAAATCCTTCTGTGGAAGGCTCTGTCAAAGAATAGATTTTTTTTTATTTTTTTTTTCACAAATCTTGATGTGGAATTGATTATATACTCCTATGTACTGGAGCCCTCTCTGGAAGGAGAACTTGATGTACCTCCATATGAATCTCTGGGCAGCAGAACTTGTTCTGCCAGATTCAAAGGAAAGATAAGAGTCCTTTACAGATGAGAATAATCTCTAACAAAAGCAGAAAGCTTCTGACAAATCTTATTAATATCGAGGATTCAAGGTCTGCTGAGCTGGAGAGCTTGGCAACATGTCCCTATATTTGTGGGTAAAGATACCTGCTTGAGGACCATGCAGCTTTGCCAAAGAAGAAATGCAGATTAAAGAAAAGTTGAAGGAGATAGTTGAAGTGTTTGTTGGCTGGCTAGACTAATTAAAAAAAAATCATAAAAATCAAAAGCTATTTTGATAAAAAAAGAAATAGGATGCAGTCCTGAGTAACATGCTCTAGCTCTAGGCAATCCTGCTTCAGCAGGGGAGTTGGACTAGATGATCTCTATGGTCCCTTCCAACTCTAGAAATTCAGTGAAATTCAGTGAAATAAGGTTCTTGAAATAAATAAAGAGCCTATTGAAGGCTTTTGGGGGACTCTTGAGAGAAAAGTTAAAAAAGCTTTTCATTCGATATCTTTCATGTGGCCTGAAGTGAAGAACTCCATTTTTTAAGACTAACATGAAAAAAATACCACAACAGGTTGGGTTTTGGGTGGGTTTTTTTTGTTGGTTTTTTATAGGTAGAAAGTATCTCATAGCTGTAATTGTTGTTGGGGTTGTAGGCTCATAGAAATGCCGTCTCTACAAGTGATGTCAAGCTGACTTTCCACCTTCCAATCTGAGCTGATGGCTACCTTTTGAAGGCCCTCATGGTGATTAAGGGATGCACTGTGATTCCATTTCCCAGCCTCTGATACTCATGTATCCCACTGGAAAGCTGACGGGAGAGAGCTGTGCTGTAATCCTATGAACTGCTTTGGAGACGCTTCTTAAGTGTAAGCGCGTTAAGACATGATTTATTTTCACCACTGAGCCTTGAAATTTCTTCCAGGAGATCCCAGCATGCCTGTATGTCTTGGCTCTGCAGGTTACAGGGATGTTGAGAGACAGCTGAGCTATCGTGGACGGTTCTGATTTGTGGGGTTCCTTGAGGCAGGCAACTTCCCCGGTGGGTGTGATTTTTTTTTTTCGGTTGTTTTTGTGTTTGTTTTGTTCATTGCACAATTCCTTGGCATAACGCCTTTCACCTTGTCTCCAAATGACTGTTTTTAACTCCACATCTCACTCGGTGACTCAGGTCGAAGGCATCTTATTCAGTGCAGTATGTTTCTTGTTTTTTGAGTTGCTTGTTGGTTTTTTTTTTCCCTTTTCCAGATGTGCATGAGCTCTAGGACGATAACTGGAATGGAGACAAGTGTTACGAATGGCTTTGGTGCTCGGCTCTAGTTCTTCCAGAAGATGAAACGGGACGAGGCTTCAACCAAGTATGGAGGACCCTCGCTTTCCATGGAGTTGCTGTTTTGATGACTTGTACCCCTGTGGAGCTGGGCCAGCTGGCAGGTAACCATTGAGCTGTTCTATTCTCTGTCCAGGCCTCCCTACTCACCTCCCAGCTGATGCTGTGAGTACCTCTACTCAACCTGGTTGATCTTGGAGTCTTTAGAATCATAGAATCATATGGGGTTGGAAGGGACCTGTGGAGATCATCTAGTCCAACCCCCCCCACCAGAGTGGGTCTACCTAGAGCAGGTTGCACAGGATCTTGTCCAGGCAGTTTTTGAATGTTTCCAGAGAAGGAGACTCCACCACCTCCCTGGGCAACCTCTTCCAGGGCTCCACCACTCTCACATAAAGAAGTTCCTCCTCATGTTTAGGTGGAACTTCTTATACTCGAGTTTATGCCCATTTCCTCTTCTCCTGTCCCTGGGCACCATTGAGAGAAGACCAGCCCCGTCCTCCTGACTCCCTCCCTTTCAGTATTTCTAAGCATTGATCAGATCCCCCCTCAGCCTTCTCTTCTCCAGACTAAAAAGACCCAAGTCCCTCAGCCTCTCTCTTCATAAGAGAGATGCTCCAGGCCCCTCGTCATCTCTGTAGCCCTCTGCTGGACCCTCTCCAGCAGTTCCCTGTCCTTCTTGAACTGAGGGGCCCAGAACTGGACCCAGTGCTCCAGATGGGGCCTCACCAGGGCGGAGTAGAGGGGCAGGATGACCTTTCTTGACCAGCTGGCGACACTCTTCTTGATGGCCCCCAGGATGCCATTGGCCTTCTTGGCCACAAGGCCAGGTTTAAGGTTCTGCCTCTGCATTGGTCTCAAAAACCTGTAGCCTATCCACTGTCTGAGGAAGTTCAGGAAAGAGAAATCACATACCTGCATGTCTCAGTTTGATGGCTCAACTTCCCCAGTATAAGCTCATGGGATGAGACCTTCTTGTAAATCCAGCAGTGGCTCCACCCATTGGCCATGGGGCTGCAGGACGTGATGTGCCCTCACTCTCCCCCTGTAAGGACTTGTTGAAACGCTTGCCCAAGGGAACAGGCAACCTGGGCCACTTGCTTTTTGTTCCCCAGCCCAAAAGATCCCCACCACAACTCCACCTCTGAAAGGAGGCTTCTGTGCAAAAAAAGGTGGCAAGACTTGATGGGCAATGAAAGCAACCACCGCTTCTGCCACTACCTGGCACACTTGCCTCTCCCCTGGCACTACCAAGGGGCAGCCCACTGGGTCATAATTCCTCTTTGGAGAGCCCAACACCATCCACATCTCCCTGCAAGGAGTGTCCAGGATCAAGCCGCACAGATTTCCAGCTTGGACTCTCCGCAGCCAAAGCAAACCCAACTTTTAAATACTTCTGAACTCTTGAAAGAACCCTCAGATGCTCTGATGTTCAGCCCAGAAATGCTCAGATTATTAGCTGCTAATAGCCAGGGAGGTGTGCCAGGGCTGGGAACAGCTCATGATGTCTCTACAGAACAGGACGAAATGCTGGCTGAACGATTGGACACCTTCATGTAGATGCTTCTCAAGATCCTAGGCTGATGTCCTCAGAGTGGTTTAGCTGCAGGGCTTTCATGTAGCTCCTACCAGGTTCTGATCTGGCTCTTGAAATCCTGTCCTGCATGTGAGTTGAGCTGGATTTATTCAGCTTATTCTTTCCTCTAGGACTGGCATTGCCTTACTCTGAAGCTGGGAAGGAACGTGCCTCTGCTCTGCCAAGACTATGGATTTCTGATGATACCTTGTGAAAACGTTTCTGACTGAGGTTCTGGCCTCTTGTTTCCAGGGCTACGTGTTTCACTTTGCACTGACTTGCAGTGAAAAACGTGTGATGGCAGTTTGAAGAATTGTGCTTTCCACCTTGCCACCAAACCAGACGCTTTTCCCTTAGGCAGATAAACGTTTCTGACTGAGGTTCTGGCCTCTTGCTGTGAAAAACTTGCAGTGAAAGACTTGCAGTGAAAAACATGTGATGGCAGTTTGAGGGCTTGTGCTTTCCACCTTGCCACCAAACCAGGCGCTTTTCCCTTAGGCAGATCTTTCCTTTTTCTTTATGTAACTTTTCTCCCCAACCCAAGGCTTTTAACTGAATTCCTACTGGCAGAGCTCCTTCCCTTTCGTGTTGTGCAAAGACCTGGCAGGGAGGTCGGGACTTGTAATCTGCAGCTGGCCTTGAGGTCTTGTGATCCAAGGCTGGAAACGGGCAGGGGGAATTTCTGTGCGTTTCAGAGGGAGCAGTGCCTGAGGTGGAAAAACATCTGCTTTTGTCTAAGCTGAAGTCCACGCGGCCACACCCCTTCATATTGGAATTATAAAGTTAATTGGAGCCGACTGGGAATTTCCCAGCTTCGACAGTGATTTTTGCAGATCGACATTTCCAGCTGGAAGCGCATTCATTGAAAGACTGAAGGGTTTGTGCAAAATCACGGCTTAAAAAAAAACAAAACCAAAAACCCAAACAACCCACAAACCACAAAAAAGCCCTTTTAACACACACCTAACCTGACTTTTCTACCGCCTTCCCTAAGTGATGTGCTCAAGGTCCCACAAGAAGTCTGTGGCAGAGAGAGGAGCTGCTTTTCTTCTCCCCCAACCTGCATCTGATGTTACTGGATCCCTTGTTCCAGCTGGGAGCAACCTCAGCCAGAGCTTGGCTTCTCTGAAGCAGGGTTAGAGTGTCCTCAGCATCAGTGCTTCCACTAGCAGAACTGGAGGAGGGGGGAAAATGGAGCCGAGATCATGTAAAACAATCATTACTGGAAAAAGAGACTAAATCCATATCCATTTCTGTAACATCTGCTTTTGTCTAAGCTGAAGTCCACGCGGCCACACCCCTTCATATTGGAATTATAAAGTTAATTGGAGCCGACTGGGAATTTCCCAGCTTCGACAGTGATTTTTGCAGATCGACATTTCCAGCTGGAAGCGCATTCATTGAAAGACTGAAGGGTTTGTGCAAAATCACGGCTTAAAAAAAAACAAAACCAAAAACCCAAACAACCCACAAACCACAAAAAAGCCCTTTTAACACACACCTAACCTGACTTTTCTACCGCCTTCCCTAAGTGATGTGCTCAAGGTCCCACAAGAAGTCTGTGGCAGAGAGAGGAGCTGCTTTTCTTCTCCCCCAACCTGCATCTGATGTTACTGGATCCCTTGTTCCAGCTGGGAGCAACCTCAGCCAGAGCTTGGCTTCTCTGAAGCAGGGTTAGAGTGTCCTCAGCATCAGTGCTTCCACTAGCAGAACTGGAAGAGGGGGGAAAATGGAACCGAGATCATGTAAAATGATCATTACTGGAAAAAGAGACTAAATCCATATCCATTTCTGTCTCCTTTCTGTGGCTTTTCCACTGTTTGTGAGTAGCTGGGTGGCTGCTGGGAATAACAGGAACATTACTGTGTTCTCTGCTGTTCTCTGTCAAGACAAGCTCTGAAACAAATTAGAAATATGGTTTTTTGTTTTGTTTTTGTTTTTTTTTTCATCTTGTTGCCACAAGAGCTTATGTGAGTTCCTCCTTTGTGCTCTGACTTCTGACTTTTGGTGAGGTGGTTTCTATCTCGCTGCTCACCTGGCATTTCATTATAGTACAGCTTGATGGAGGTGGGAAGAAGAGGAGGTGGGAAGCAGGCTCTTTAGGGTAACACCTCTAAGACAAACAACACATTAAATCATCTGAAGGGCTTCTTAGACTTCTAGCTAAGTTTCTAGGTCATGTTAACAAACACAGCGCGCCACCTCCCCTCATTCAAGGCTAGACAAAGCTAATGGGCTATGCAAATAACGAGGTCTTATTTGTCTATCTATAGCACCAGACACTGATTCATGTGCTAAATTGGTATTAATGGGTGCTATAAGTTGTGTATTACATCATTACCACAGTTCTTTCTTGTTGCTCAACCAGGAGGAGAGCTTTAGGCATTGCATGCATTTTGATCATAACTGCTACAGATGTTCATAACCTACAAAACTGACCTTCTTGCAACTCTTTGACCTTTAACACATGAATAGCAATGCCATCTTAGCAGCGCTTCGCTTTTCTTAGCACTTCGGATGGCATAAAATTACAGAGCATCCCAGTCATCCCAAGAAAATGTATGCCTTAATTTATTCCAGCCTTGAGAATAGTCGTAGCTGTTTTGCTAATCAACCCTTCAAAGGGTGTGCGTGAACCTTCGTCTTCCCCCCCCCTTCCACCACCTCTAAACCTTGGCTTGGTGAAGGATGCTCCTACAATCCTCAACTGCCTTGAGCCTTGAGTTGAGTCAATGATCCTTATCTTTCTGCGGATGGTGATAATGACATTGCAGACCACGTACTCCTAATGTTTCTCGCATCAAAAAGAAGTCACTCAAGTCTGGAGAGAGTCTCCTTAATGTTTCTCTTTATAAGCCCAAATGAATATGGGCCCTGTGGCTACCATCACCTCCTGCTGCTGCTCCCAGCACACCAGCCTGTGTGTTTCTTGTCAGCCTTTGGCTTTCCCTCCACTTTCTAAAGCAGTTGTCATGCTGCCTTGAAGGCCCTTGCATCCTGTGTTCTGCCTGACACAGGTTCTCCTTGGCAAGTGTTCGTGCACTGCAAAATGGTTTCGCACCACGTGGCCACCCTGACATCTCTTCTGCTCCCAATTTGGAGCTGGTTTTCTTGCAGGAGTTGTCTTCTCAGAGGTGCTATGGGTCGCAGCATGGAAAAACCAAACCAACAGCTCTGTCCTGAAGACCTACTTGTTGACTGGGAACCCGGATGGAGATATGCCAGTACCTGCACCCCACACCTTGGCTCAGGACTGAAGCTTAAATGTAAAGAAGGCTCCAACTGAAACTCATTCCTGATTCAGGTTAGAGGTTTTACTGTGTAATGGTGAATCTGGGGAGTAAAAGCAAGACCCTGATGGTTTCATCCATAACATGTGAATTTATCTTGGATAAAATGAGTGCTTGAAATAATCTGACAAGGTTATCTGACAGGTCAACGCAGGGAGGGCTTCTCTGTGGCGGAGCTGGATGGGTAAATTCCCTTTAAAATGCAATTTAATGCATTTGTGTGGTATTAACTGAATAACCCATATTGGTACAGGTGGAAGATTCTTCTCACCCTGCGTTGGGTGAACGTTCAGACATCTGAAGATTAAATACCTCCAAGCTGAATGACTTGATCTTGAGAAGTCAAGCTTTGCAGACTGGGTTTGCTCTCCTTAGGTGCTTTTCCTCGCTGCCAGAAAAGCTTTGGGGACTGTCTGCTGCTTGATTTTATGTTCAATTCTTCTCAGTCCTCCCCTGTCTGTGTGACCCTGACTGGTCACCAAACAAAGGGCGATTCAGACTTTTTTTGGTCTCAGCCTACAGTCTGGAGGGCTTAAGCAAAGTCTTTCAGGCAAGGTCAAGGACAAAAGATTTGATGAAGGATTTTGCTGTGGAGGATTGCCTCTTGGTTGCTATCTTGATTAAATTAAACTAAGCATTGTGCATGATGAACTCACGTAAAATTAATGCTCTCAGCCTCCCTCGGTACTTTATTAGGTGTTTTAATTGTTTTGCACCCTTTTCTGCTTGTTCTCTTAGATGTGCTTAACATCAGAACCTTTGTTTTCCTTTGTATGGTAGCTGGTGGTTGGTTTTGACTGATGGGATCTTGGCACTGGTCTTCTGCTTGGGGAAGTGGATCAGACCAGTCCCATGAGTGGGCCAGAAGTTGATGACATCCCAACCTAGATCACTGACTTCAACAGACTTTGGATCAAGCCAACAACAAAGCTGTTCTAAGAAGATGGTGTCAACATACTGCTATTTACTGCAAAACCAGCGTAGCTTGGAGCAGGAATCACACGATTCCTCATTCAGAGAGCTCTAATCAGTCCTTCTTCTGGTCTGTTGAGTGGAATCCGACCCATAAGCTCTATGATTACAGCAGATACCAAAGCCCAATGTAAGGGCTGAATGACTCCTTTTATTTGTTGATTTTACGCATTGCTTCAAGTATGAGGTTGGTCAAAGTAGTGCTGGTGTTGGAAGAGCACAGAACGTATGTCTCTCCGCATGAAATGTTGCTTCAATTTCCAGCTACCTCCTACTCTGGGAAATATTGTTTGCAGATGGTGCAGTCACAACACGGTTCGACGCAGCTCCATTATTATCAGGATGGATTTATTGCTTCAGAGGAATCTTTCTGCTATCTCGTTTCCCCTCTTCCCTCTCCCGTGGTTCGCTCTCTCCACAAGCATGGAACGGTTCTGCTCATAATCCTTCCAGTGGCAAGATGCAAGTGCTCACCATCTATAAACTTGACAGACTGGTTTTCTGTTGTTTTCTTTAAATCCCAGCCTAGGCTTGGCGTGGTGGACAGAAATGCCTGGTGCATCTCCACAAATCCCTGGAGATATTGAGTCTTTTTGGGCCCAGACATGGAGGGACTCTGTTCCTTGCAAGAAAAGCAGTTGCATGGTAGGTAGCAACCTTGATGTGTGGTGTGTGATGCTCCATCTCCCAGTGTGGCCATGCCTGAATGGTGCCAACATCTGTCTACATCTTGCCTTGTGACCACCTCTGAGGACACCCATTTTTAGGCTCCCATCAGCCTGCCTTGAAAGCTGGGACAGGTCCAAAAGACCATTCTACACTCAAGCTAGGTGAGACACGTCTCAGAGTTGAGATTAATTTCTTCCTGGCTGCTGTAGTGCAGAAAACCCAAAGTATCCCAGGCAGCCATGACTCTGAAAGAGCAACTCTCTCCTTTTCCACCCAAAGCAGAGGTCAGGAGACAGCAGTTATGCAGGGGTAGAGCTTCAGAATGGGTTATATATATCAAGCAGGTTATTTCTGGGTCTGTGTAGGTCTCTGTGCCCTGGTTACCCTCCCTTACATTTCCAAACCTTCTTGGCTAGCAGCAGTATTTCTGAAAGGGCATCCATGGAAATGATGGTCTTGCTTCACTGAACACACTTGGACAATAGCTGGTTAAGGCTGGATCTTATCTGTAGCTCTTTAAATCTAGAGGGGTCTGGAGAATAAGTCTTATGAGGAGAGGCTGGGGGAACTGGGGTTATTCAGCCTGGAGAAGAGGAGGCTGAGGGGAGACCTTATTGCTCTCTCCAACTCCCTGAAAGGAGGGTGTAGAGAGGTGGGGGTCGGTCTCTTCTGCCAAGTCACAGGCGACAGGACGAGAGGAAATGGCCTCAAGTTACACCAGGGGAGGTTCAGGCTGGATATTAGGAAAAATTTTTTCACTGAAAGGGTTCTCAGCCATTGGAATGGGCTGCCCAGGGAGGTGGTTGAGGCCCCATCCCTGGAGGTGTTCAAAAGAGGGGTTGATGTAGTGCTGGGAGGTCTGGTTTAGTGATGATGCTCCTTGTTTGTTGTGTGGGTGTCTATTTTTGTCAGTGAGGTTGACGGTTGGACAAGGTGATCTTTAAGGTCCCTTCCAACCTAGAAGATTCTGTGATTCTGTGATTTAAGTGCATTTCATTTATTAAAACGGGGGGAAACATAACTCTTTCCATAAATGAACACTGTTTTTCTTAAGACCTGCTTAATCTTTGTCTTTAGTTCAACGCTTCAGTTATTTTATTTTTTTTTTATTATTTTTAAAGGAAGATGTACTAGTTATTTACGCGTGTACAGACCATATTTGTGTGGGTTTGGTGCTGATGGGCTGCATGTGTGTTTACAATAGCCCTTGTGTTATCCCAGCCGGCAGCCTAAAAACACTTCCAAATTATTCCACATCAGAAGCAAAAGAGGGTTTGGATAGACTCCTAGGGGAAAGTCTTGAAGTGGTGCCCAAACCTCAGTCCCAGGGCTGTGAGTCAGGCACGTGGCTGATATTTTATCCACCCCAACTTGGACTTTCGCAAGCTGTTTTGTTTGCGGAGGGTAACGGGGACTTGGGAGCAATTTTAAGCAGTGATTTCGTGGAGATGGGCTCCCCACTTTCCTTTGTCCTCTTTTCCTCTCTCGACACCACGTGCTTGCACTCTGCCCGTGTTTTCTAAGAAATAATGAAAAATATGTGTGTGTAGACACAACAGTGACGGTTGGACAAGATGATCTTTGAGGTCCCTTCCAACCTAGAAGATTCTGTGATTCTGTGATTTGAGTGCATTTCATTTATTAAAACGGGGGGAAACATAACTCTTTCCATAAATGAACACTGTTTTTCTTAAGACCTGCTTAATCTTTGTCTTTAGTTCAACGCTTCAGTTATTTTATTTTTTTTTTATTATTTTTAAAGGAAGATGTACTAGTTATTTACGCGTGTACAGACCATATTTGTGTGGGTTTGGTGCTGATGGGCTGCATGTGTGTTTACAATAGCCCTTGTGTTATCCCAGCCGGCAGCCTAAAAACACTTCCAAATTATTCCACATCAGAAGCAAAAGAGGGTTTGGATAGACTCCTAGGGGAAAGTCTTGAAGTGGTGCCCAAACCTCAGTCCCAGGGCTGTGAGTCAGGCACGTGGCTGATATTTTATCCACCCCAACTTGGACTTTCGCAAGCTGTTTTGTTTGCGGAGGATAACGGGGACTTGGGAGCAATTTTAACCGGTGATTTCGTGGAGATGGGCTCCCCACTTTCCTTTGTCCTCTTTTCCTCTCTGGACACCACGTGCTTGCACTCTGCCCGTGTTTTCTAAGAAATAATGAAAAATATGTGCACGTAAGCACAGCGGCGAGGCTGTACTGAACCAAACCCCTCGGTGGGTAGGGATTGACCTGGTTACAATTTGTGCCTGTGGAGCAACACTGATTTTATGCCTAAAACACTTGAATGACTGTAGGTGGATGAGTTTTGGGGGCTTTCAAGTTCAGCTCTGTCACCAAGGTTTGGTGTTTGTTGCTAACCCTAAAGTGGGCTGGGAAGTTCAGACCTATAGAGTGCTGTAGTAAAAAGCCAGAAAGGCTCTGGTAAATGTTCCAGGCTTTGTCCTGGTAAGCATCACGTAGGTGATGATCAAAGCTTTTAGACTGCTACTTCTGTGAAGGAGAAATAGGAGAAGAACTGCAGCTCCTTGGGGTTTCCAGCTCTCAGGCAGCTTTGTTGCGTGGCTACCCTGGGACCCAGCATTGCTGGATTTTCCAGGACTGGATTTTCCAGGTCTGAACTCCACAGGCAACACCCTAGGACACCGTGTCCCGAGTCAAGTGTCTCCTAGCCAAGCTGAGCTTGGAGGAACAGCTGCCCTTTGGACCAGAACTCCCATAAACAACCCAAAATCTTCAGTGGTCATTCATGAGAACATGAGTCGTCAGTTCAGTAGCTGTCTCTCAGGCCAGTTTAGGTCAGCGTTGGCCAAGGATGTCAGAGGGGGACAATCCTATATGATTTGGAAAAAAAGTGGTATTTTGTTGTCTCAGAAACAACCTCCTACAGTGTGATTTCAGATCTAGAAATACCGGAGGTTTTTTTGCTTTTTAGCTGGACCAAAGACAACATTGTTTTCCAAAAATGTTGGCATTACTGTGGTTTGGAAACTCAATACCCAAGCCAGCAGTGGTCTTGGACCTTCAGTTACTCTTGTAATATCCTACTTTACTACTGGAGTAAAGATAATTTTAAAAAATGTAATTTAAAACCGGCACATGCATTGATTTAGGAATGCAGAATGGTTCTGCTACTATCTCATCTCAAAACCTCTTCCTCAACTGTCTGCAATTGTGAATTGCAAAATGTATTACAGAGACACATCTGTCATACTCTATAATGCGAGATAAGACAGGCTGTGGTTGTTGTTTGTCTCAAAAAATAAAATAAATTAATAATGCCAGAGCAATGCAAGAATAATCATACAGTGCCAAAGCTAGAATCAGGTGCATAACATTTTGTCCATCTGAGTATTGACTGAAGAGTTGGGAGGACTGAGATGTGTGTGTTTTATGGAGATTGTAAGGAGGTTCAATTAAAGGAATTACCAGAGGTCACGCTTAGAGCCTGGGAGAAAGACCTAAACTTCTCCTTCCTACGTGGTGCAGAAGTTCAGAAGGGTATGATGATGGCATCACTTGACTCCAGGATCTGGAGATTTCAGACTCTCCTCTTTTCCTCTGCAACTTTATAACAGAAATTCAGGAATCTGGCAACACCGAATGACCTTACAAAGAGAAAAGTAATAATGTCTCTGGAAGTTGGGCCAATCCTTTTCCTCATTAGGGCAATGAAGCTTTTATCGCTCCTGCAGTAATGATGCATTTTTAAAGCATTTCACACCTACTTTAAATCTCAGTAAAGACCATGAAACTTCTTTGGTCGTGGCCACATGGTATCTATTGTTGAGCAGACTGTTAAAATGAATCAACCCATATTAAGCAGCCAAAATTACCACTTGCTATCACTAAGCCTGAATCTGTTCCCTCTGAGACAGCCCTGTAAAGAGGATGAATGCTGATTAAACACTTCTCCGCCAAGTGGAGTCCGACAAATTCTGGCAAGAATTGCCTGTAGAAAGCACAGGAAAAAAAAAAAAAGAAAAAAAAAGTATGAAATGTAAAAGGCTCAATGTGTCAGCCTGCTTGAATCCAAACTGTCCCCTGCTGCAAAACCCTTCGTTAGCAAGCCTTCCATCTGCCCGATGAGAGCTTCTGTAGCCTGGCCCCAAATTTCCTTGCTCTCTCCCCAGGGGCATTACCTTCTGAGTTCATTATTACTGCTGGCTGCAATTCACACTCCGATACGCGGTGCTATTAGCAAAAAAGATTAAAAAAACCCAAAAAAACAAACAAAAAAACCCCCCATACGTTGGTAAATGGCTTTGATTTGCTTCAGAGCTCAGACTGGAGGCAACCATCCAGGGCAGGGCTGTGGGAAGGAAGCTCAGCTTGTTGTGCCTTCCAATGCACTTGCTGGCAGTGGAGGGCAGGAGGATAAGGAGCATCTTGTTTGGGACCTTTCCCACTGGGCTACTTAAACAGAAGCATCTGGTCCACCTCTAAAAAGTCTTATTATTTGACCCCCCAAGGCAGGCTGGATCCTTGAGTTGAAAGGTGCTGCTTTGTGCTAGCTGAGCATCTGACTCCACAGCCTCCAAATAAAGCTCGTGGCTTTAGAGAAAGCTGACTGGAGACCAGCTTCCTTGCTTGCTGGAAAACGTGGCTTTGGTGCCACCTTCCTCCACTGGGCTGGTTGGTCTTGAGCCATGGAATATACCAATTTCAGACCACCTGCTATGTTACTGCAACCCAGTTCCAAAAAACCCGAATTTGTTTAGATTTTCCTTTTCAGCCTCTTTCCTCCTCTCCTTTCCCTTGTTCTTCCCTCTCCCCCTCTCTGAAATCACTCACGTCGGGGCACGGAGGAGTCTGAAGGGAGCAATCACAGTTGTTTGCAATGAAGGAATTTAATCTCTTGGTAATGATAGATGGAAAACTATGACACAGGAGTGTTTTCAGTTGAGCGGAGGGGCATTCCTACCAAGACATGGATTGTCCTGGAAGAAGTAGAGCACTGTCAGGAGCTCAGGATGCTGAGACAGGTCCTGTGGCTGGAGAAAGAGGGTTCTGACTTCAGCAGAGCTCTGATTTGTGTCTGCTGAGGATGAAACCTCTCGTGAAACCCTGCTGTGATCCTGAGAAACGTTGCTTGCCTTTCGGAACGCTGTGGGTGACCTTGGAAACCCAGCAACCTGTTTAATATCATGTAGGGTTCCCCTTCCCCAGCTCTGTGTCATCTGGCCCTTTGGCCCAAATGACATTTGGTGTCGACACTTGCTTTTGATGTTTTTGCTGTTGGTTTGTTAAAGGCAAAGAGCTTTCACGCCGGGCGAATGGAGGAGTCACCATCTCAGCTGATGGACGTTCCATGCAGCCTGGAGCTGAAGAAACAGACTGAAGCACAAAAAGGATCACGGACTATAGATCTGCACCTCTTACAAGGTCTGTTATCATGCAACTGTCCGTAATTTTCTTTCCCTGCCCCCCACCCCAGCAAAAACTTGTCCAAAAGCTGGTGTGAGATGGACGTAGAACCATCTGGTGCCCAGTGTATCAGTCAATGAGACCAACCTTGGCTTCTCCTGCCAAGGTGGCTGCCACCAGCTCTGCCCAGCTTACCCAGCAGCAATGATCTGAATGGACCTGATGCCAAAGTCTGGGATAATTCTGCACTTGTGCTTACACTGGAGTAATTTTTTTTGGTAGGTCATGGTTTTAACTGAAAATACTCTATTGAAACAAGACCGCAGGTGATTGTGCCGCTGGGGCTGCTGTAGCTGAAGACGTGCAACCACAGAGTTTGCTCTGGTTTAGGTTGTGCCTCCTTGTTTAGCTCAATCAGTGCAATCTGTGTGCTGATTTGCACCTGAATTTGAGGAATTACCCGTTTGGCTGGGTTTCTCTATCATCTCCATTAACTGGTGTGGAGGCAATGGTGGGTGAAGGGCATTACAGATGTGCAGCCACCTTCCAGTTCCCCCAGGAGCCAACAGTGTTGGTCTCCATCCTTTGATTGGAAGTCCTCAGCTTTGCAAATGAAGTTGAAAAATCTGTAAGTGGGACAGGAATTTCATACGGGGCTTTGCCTCCCTTCCACTGCTCTGGCATTACTGTCCTTCCAGGTAAGCTGCTGTGGTTCTAGGGGAAAGGCTTAAAAGAAGAGGGGAAGAAAACAGAAAAAAAAGAAGGATGGAAACTGCTGTCCTATAGGTAGAGGACAACTGAAAAGCCCTGTTCCCACCAGCTGGTATGGACCCTGGCTAAATGGGATGGCACAAGGCTCACAGTAACAGTGGGATGGTGTAGGTGGGAACAGGACATCTTTTTGAAAATTGAAGGCTTCAGGGGCTTGATAGTCTTTGAGGTATTTTTAATTCCTTTCAAGGATTTGCCTCTCCTTTGTTGGCAACAAGTTAAGTTGGACTCTGGAGGGAAAAAAAATATAAAAGTCTCACTGCTTGGCAAATTCCCTGGGAGCCAGTCCTGGGTTTTTGTCTGGAGGCTCACTTCTTCCCTGCCATCATCTTTTGCCAGGACAAAGCAGGGATGGACCTGTGGGAGATGGCACATGAGCTCCTTCGGCGGGGGCCATCCAGCAGGTCTCTGCAGCTGGAAGCCAGGGTAGAGCTTGGGTCTCTGCCTGCTTTGCATTACCCTCCTGGAACCTAGGGCCTCTTTGTTGGCCATGCAGGGGGGGGCTGAGGGGCCCCCACGGTGTGCACGCCAACTCAGAGGGTCTGGTGAGCAATTTCTGGCAGTCTCTGAGGGCTGATTTGCATTTCTTTGGGTCACCTCAATGACTGCCCACCTAGGACAACTGAAAAGCCCTGTTCCCACCAGCTGGTATGGACCCTGGCTAAATGGGATGGCACAAGGCTCACAGTAACAGTGGGATGGTGTAGGTGGGAACAGGACATCTTTTTGAAAATTGAAGGCTTCAGGGGCTTGATAGTCTTTGAGGTATTTTTAATTCCTTTCAAGGATTTGCCTCTCCTTTGTTGGCAACAAGTTAAGTTGGACTCTGGAGGGAAAAAAAATATAAAAGTCTCACTGCTTGGCAAATTCCCTGGGAGCCAGTCCTGGGTTTTTGTCTGGAGGCTCACTTCTTCCCTGCCATCATCTTTTGCCAGGACAAAGCAGGGATGGACCTGTGGGAGATGGCACATGAGCTCCTTCGGCGGGGGCCATCCAGCAGGTCTCTGCAGCTGGAAGCCAGGGTAGAGCTTGGGTCTCTGCCTGCTTTGCATTACCCTCCTGGAACCTAGGGCCTCTTTGTTGGCCATGCAGGGGGGGGCTGAGGGGCCCCCACGGTGTGCACGCCAACTCAGAGGGTCTGGTGAGCAATTTCTGGCAGTCTCTGAGGGCTGATTTGCATTTCTTTGGGTCACCTCAATGACTGCCCACCTTAATGAGCAGCTCTGCCTTGCATTTGATTATTTTTATTTTTTTTTCCAGGATGCCAGAATTTTGGAGGTTGCAAAGAGGCAGAAAATCTGCAAACTTTACTAAAGAGTAAGTAAGTATTTAATACAACTGTAAACGAGTGCAGATTCTGTGGGGCTCTGGAAGTGCTCCTGGCATTCCCTGGTGTGAAGAAGTGGGAATGGGCTAGCAAGCAAGGATGCCACATGCCATATTCTCTTTTAATTCCAGATTTTACTCATACAGCTTCACACCAGGCTGAATATCCCAGCAGAGCTATTGCCTTATTAAATGGAGTGGTAATTCATATGTTCCAGCTCTCTGTAACTAAACTTAAGGAATTATGGAGTGATGGCTCTGGTTCCACGGCATGGCAGTAACCTGCAGTGAGGAAAACCAGAGAAATACTGCAGTTGGGTAACTCACCCCACAAAAGGAAGAGGTAAACAGAAATTAACAGGTGGTTGGAAATGCATATCCTGCTCTTCCAGATAAACACCAGCTCTCTCTTTAAGTATTCCAAACTCTGCCTCAATATCTCACATCCTTTGGAAATCACTTTGCCGGTTGCTTGCGGTTACAATTTTTTTCATGGCGCTGTTTTTATGTGTTAAAAATAGATTTTTTAAAAGCGGATTTTTCTTTTTCTTTGTCTGTACGTTGCCTCATAAAAGTCTCGTTGCCAAGAGTTTGAAATCCTGTGTCAATCACCAGTGTTTTCTCCGTATGAAAAGGAAAAATAATTTGAATTCAAATCTGTCTTCAAAACTTAGAGTTTCAGGGGTTTTTTTCCCCCCCAGGGTTTGAAATAGGTGTAATTTGAAGAGAGTTTCTTAGAAGTACTTATGTCAAACTAAATTGTGACTACAATTATTTTTTTTAACAGAAAGTTTAAATTATTGACGATGAGGCTTTTGGACAATTTGACTTGAAACTCTGAAAGCCGTGAAAAATCTGTGAAGTGCTGCCAGCTTGGTTTTTCGTTGGTTTTTTTTTAAAGATGCTTACTTTAAAAATAATCACGATTCTGGGAAGAGGTCCCACCAGTTTCTCTCTGCTAACAGCCTGTATTTTTACTGGCCATGGAAACACCTCCCAGGCTGCTGCCGTGTGCTTTTCTCCTGGACCTGGCTCAGTACAGGACTTGCTTAATGAAGTCCTGTCTCATGGAATTGAAGTTTGTGGCTCTTATAACCTACTCGGAGTGAGCCAGCCTTGCCTTTTCCTCACCAGGCTAATGCCATTACTGGGTTTAAAAGCTGCGAGGCTGCAAGACAAACAAAGAAGAGGATTAGACCAAACGCCGCAGAGCGCGTATTGTACATACTAATGTCTCGTTGGAACAGGGGAAGGCTAAAAAAACACACTGCCTGTGCTTGAATGAGAATGCAGTCTTGCTCTCTGAATCCCTGCCTCCTTTTGCCTGCTGGATAGAGGGTATTCTGCTTTGCTGAAGAAGCCAAGCTAATGAGATTATGGTTTATCACTTTGGCAAAGAGTACTGTACCATCGGAAAAAATACAATTGATAGAGTTGTGCTAAGCCCTGGGTATGACCCCTTGACTGTCCTCCTGATGTTGTTTAGGGGAAAGCACTGAGCTTTGTAAATGCTTCCACGTCGATGAATCTGCATCTCCAAGCAAGTTGAGAAACTTCACGTCCTGGGTTTCGTCTGGCTTGCTGAGAACCAAATGTGCAAATCTCAAATCCGGCGTTCCAGATGCACCATGTCGCAGATCTTCTTTATGGACCTAGCAGCCTGTTGGTCTGCCCGCTGAAAATGTCCAGTCCTTAGGATTTTCCCACCTAATTGCCATGCCAGATGTGGGGTGGCAGGATCAGACAGTCTGCAAGCAGAGGAGAAAACCTCTGCAGTAGTCATCTTTGGGAAGAAAACCTCTGAAGCTGTCATCTTGACTGATGCCATGCGCATCTGCAAGAAGAACTGTAGCATCCATTTGTGTTTCTCTACATCTGCAGCTCTGCGGTCTCACAGAATCACAGGATCCTCATGGTTGGAAGGGACCTTTGAGATCATCAAGTCCAACCACAAAAAAAACCTCAACAAAACCAAGCCCCCCACCAAAAAAAAAGAAACCCGCAGAAACAAACCACAAACAGACACAAACCAACAATCTCAGGCACTAGAGCATGAAGTGCCACATTTCTTAAATCCCTCCAGGGATGGTGACTCCACCACCTCCCTGGGCAG
>NW_015091719.1:190388-197679 GCF_001431845.1 Calidris pugnax | reverse complement strand
TTGATTTGCTTCAGAGCTCAGACTGGAGGCAACCATCCAGGGCAGGGCTGTGGGAAGGAAGCTCAGCTTGTTGTGCCTTCCAATGCACTTGCTGGCAGTGGAGGGCAGGAGGATAAGGAGCATCTTGTTTGGGACCTTTCCCACTGGGCTACTTAAACAGAAGCATCTGGTCCACCTCTAAAAAGTCTTATTATTTGACCCCCCAAGGCAGGCTGGATCCTTGAGTTGAAAGGTGCTGCTTTGTGCTAGCTGAGCATCTGACTCCACAGCCTCCAAATAAAGCTCGTGGCTTTAGAGAAAGCTGACTGGAGACCAGCTTCCTTGCTTGCTGGAAAACGTGGCTTTGGTGCCACCTTCCTCCACTGGGCTGGTTGGTCTTGAGCCATGGAATATACCAATTTCAGACCACCTGCTATGTTACTGCAACCCAGTTCCAAAAAACCCGAATTTGTTTAGATTTTCCTTTTCAGCCTCTTTCCTCCTCTCCTTTCCCTCGTTCTTCCCTCTCCCCCTCTCTGAAATCACTCACGTCGGGGCACGGAGGAGTCTGAAGGGAGCAATCACAGTTGTTTGCAATGAAGGAATTTAATCTCTTGGTAATGATAGATGGAAAACTATGACACAGGAGTGTTTTCAGTTGAGCGGAGGGGCATTCCTACCAAGACATGGATTGTCCTGGAAGAAGTAGAGCACTGTCAGGAGCTCAGGATGCTGAGACAGGTCCTGTGGCTGGAGAAAGAGGGTTCTGACTTCAGCAGAGCTCTGATTTGTGTCTGCTGAGGATGAAACCTCTCGTGAAACCCTGCTGTGATCCTGAGAAACGTTGCTTGCCTTTCGGAACGCTGTGGGTGACCTTGGAAACCCAGCAACCTGTTTAATATCATGTAGGGTTCCCCTTCCCCAGCTCTGTGTCATCTGGCCCTTTGGCCCAAATGACATTTGGTGTCGACACTTGCTTTTGATGTTTTTGCTGTTGGTTTGTTAAAGGCAAAGAGCTTTCACGCCGGGCGAATGGAGGAGTCACCATCTCAGCTGATGGACGTTCCATGCAGCCTGGAGCTGAAGAAACAGACTGAAGCACAAAAAGGATCACGGACTATAGATCTGCACCTCTTACAAGGTCTGTCATCGTGAAACTCTCTGTAATTTTCTTTCCCTGCCCCCCACCCCAGCAAAAACTTGTCCAAAAGCTGGTGTGAGATGGACGTAGAACCATCTGGTGCCCAGTGTATCAGTCAATGAGACCAACCTTGGCTTCTCCTGCCAAGGTGGCTGCCACCAGCTCTGCCCAGCTTACCCAGCAGCAATGATCTGAATGGACCTGATGCCAAAGTCTGGGATAATTCTGCACTTGTGCTTACACTGGAGTAATTTTTTTTGGTAGGTCATGGTTTTAACTGAAAATACTCTATTGAAACAAGACCGCAGGTGATTGTGCCGCTGGGGCTGCTGTAGCTGAAGACGTGCAACCACAGAGTTTGCTCTGGTTTAGGTTGTGCCTCCTTGTTTAGCTCAATCAGTGCAATCTGTGTGCTGATTTGCACCTGAATTTGAGGAATTACCCGTTTGGCTGGGTTTCTCTATCATCTCCATTAACTGGTGTGGAGGCAATGGTGGGTGAAGGGCATTACAGATGTGCAGCCACCTTCCAGTTCCCCCAGGAGCCAACAGTGTTGGTCTCCATCCTTTGATTGGAAGTCCTCAGCTTTGCAAATGAAGTTGAAAAATCTGTAAGTGGGACAGGAATTTCATACGGGGCTTTGCCTCCCTTCCACTGCTCTGGCATTACTGTCCTTCCAGTTAAGCTGCTGTGGTTCTGGGGGAAAGGCTTAAAAGAAGAGGGGAAGAAAACAGAAAAAAGAAGGATGGAAACTGCTGTCCTATAGGTAGAGGACAACTGAAAAGCCCTGTTCCCACCAGCCAGTATGGACCCTGGCTATATGGGATGGCACACGGCTCACAGTAACAGTGGGATGGTGTAGGTGGGAACAGGACATCTTTTTGAAAATTGAAGGCTTCAGGGGCTTGATAGTCTTTGAGGTATTTTTAATTCCTTTCAAGGATTTGCCTCTCCTTTGTTGGCAACAAGTTAAGTTGGACTCTGGAGGAAAAAAAAATATAAAAGTCTCACTGCTTGGCAAATTCCCTGGGAGCCAGTCCTGGGTTTTTGTCTGGAGGCTCACTTCTTCCCTGCCATCATCTTTTGCCAGGACAAAGCAGGGATGGACCTGTGGGAGATGGCACATGAGCTCCTTCGGCGGGGGCCATCCAGCAGGTCTCTGCAGCTGGAAGCCAGGGTAGAGCTTGGGTCTCTGCCTGCTTTGCATTACCCTCCTGGAACCTAGGGCCTCTTTGTTGGCCATGCAGGGGGGGGCTGAGGGGCCCCCACGGTGTGCACGCCAACTCAGAGGGTCTGGTGAGCAATTTCTGGCAGTCTCTGAGGGCTGATTTGCATTTCTTTGGGTCACCTCAATGACTGCCCACCTTAATGAGCAGCTCTGCCTTGCATTTGATTATTTTTATTTTTTTTTCCAGGATGCCAGAATTTTGGAGGTTGCAAAGAGGCAGAAAATCTGCAAACTTTACTAAAGAGGGTAAGTATTTAATACAACTGTAAACAAGTGCAGATTCTGTGGGGCTCTGGAAGTGCTCCTGGCATTCCCTGGTGTGAAGAAGTGGGAATGGGCTAGCAAGCAAGGATGCCACATGCCATATTCTCTTTTAACTCCACATTTTACTCGTACAACTTCACACTTTCAGGCTGAATATCCCAGCAGAGCTATTGCCTTATTAAATGGAGTGGTAATTCATATGTTCCAGCTCTCTGTAACTAAACTTAAGGAATTATGGAGTGATGGCTCTGGTTCCACGGCATGGCAGTAACCTGCAGTGAGGAAAACCAGAGAAATACTGCAGTTGGGTAACTCACCCCACAAAAGGAAGAGGTAAACAGAAATTAACAGGTGGTTGGAAATGCATATCCTGCTCTTCCAGATAAACACCAGCTCTCTCTTTAAAAAGGAAGAGGTAAACAGAAATTAACAGGTGATTGGAAATACATATACTTCTCTTCCAGGTAATACATAAAGCTCTCTCTTTATGTATTCCAAACTCTGCCTCAATATCTCACATCCTTTGGAAATCACTTTGCCGGTTGCTTGCGGTTACAATTTTTTTCATGGCGCTGTTTTTATGTGTTAAAAATAGATTTTTTAAAAGCGGATTTTTCTTTTTCTTTGTCTGTACGTTGCCTCATAAAAGTCTCGTTGCCAAGAGTTTGAAATCCTGTGTCAATCACCAGTGTTTTCTCCGTATGAAAAGGAAAAATAATTTGAATTCAAATCTGTCTTCAAAACTTAGAGTTTCAGGGGTTTTTTTCCCCCCCAGGGTTTGAAATAGGTGTAATTTGAAGAGAGTTTCTTAGAAGTACTTATGTCAAACTAAATTGTGACTACAATTATTTTTTTTAACAGAAAGTTTAAATTATTGACGATGAGGCTTTTGGACAATTTCACTTGAAACTTTGAAAGCCGTGAAAAATCTGTGAAGTGCTGCCAGCTTGGGTTTTTTTGTTGTGTGAAAAATCTGTGAAGTGCTGCCAGCTTGGTTTTTCGTTGGTTTTTTTTTAAAGATGCTTACTTTAAAAATAATCACGATTCTGGGAAGAGGTCCCACCAGTTTCTCTCTGCTAACAGCCTGTATTTTTACTGGCCATGGAAACACCTCCCAGGCTGCTGCCGTGTGCTTTTCTCCTGGACCTGGCTCAGTACAGGACTTGCTTAATGAAGTCCTGTCTCATGGAATTGAAGTTTGTGGCTCTTATAACCTACTCGGAGTGAGCCAGCCTTGCCTTTTCCTCACCAGGCTAATGCCATTACTGGGTTTAAAAGCTGCGAGGCTGCAAGACAAACAAAGAAGAGGATTAGACCAAACGCCGCAGAGCGCGTATTGTACATACTAATGTCTCGTTGGAACAGGGGAAGGCTAAAAAAACACACTGCCTGTGCTTGAATGAGAATGCAGTCTTGCTCTCTGAATCCCTGCCTCCTTTTGCCCGCTGGATAGAGGGTATTCTGCTTTGCTGAAGAAGCCAAGCTAATGAGATTATGGTTTATCACTTTGGCAAAGAGTACTGTACCATCGGAAAAAATACAATTGATAGAGTTGTGCTAAGCCCTGGGTATGACCCCTTGACTGTCCTCCTGATGTTGTTTAGGGGAAAGCACTGAGCTTTGTAAATGCTTCCACGTCGATGAATCTGCATCTCCAAGCAAGTTGAGAAACTTCACGTCCTGGGTTTCGTCTGGCTTGCTGAGAACCAAATGTGCAAATCTCAAATCCGGCGTTCCAGATGCACCATGTCGCAGATCTTCTTTATGGACCTAGCAGCCTGTTGGTCTGCCCGCTGAAAATGTCCAGTCCTTAGGATTTTCCCACCTAATTGCCATGCCAGATGTGGGGTGGCAGGATCAGACAGTCTGCAAGCAGAGGAGAAAACCTCTGCAGTAGTCATCTTTGGGAAGAAAACCTCTGAAGCTGTCATCTTGACTGATGCCATGCGCATCTGCAAGAAGAACTGTAGCATCCATTTGTGTTTCTCTACATCTGCAGCTCTGCGGTCTCACAGAATCACAGGATCCTCATGGTTGGAAGGGACCTTTGAGATCATCAAGTCCAACCACAAAAAAAACCTCAACAAAACCAAGCCCCCCACCAAAAAAAAAGAAACCCGCAGGTTGGAAGGGACCTTTGAGATCATCGAGTCCAACCACAAAAAAAACCTCAACAAAATCAAGCCCCCCCACCAAAAAATAGAAACCCGCAGAAACAACCACAAACAGACACAAACAAACAATCTCAGGCACTAGAGCATGAAGTGCCACATTTCTTAAATCCCTCCAGGGATGGTGACTCCACCACCTCCCTGGGCAGGCCCTTCCAAAGCCTGACCACCCTCTCAGCAAAGTCATTCTTCCTGATATCTCATCTAAACCTCCCCTGCCCCAACTTCAGACCATTAACTCTGCTCCAGCCGTTATTCCCTTGGGAGAAGAGGCCAACCCCCACCTCTCTACACCCTCCTTTCAGGGAGTTGTAGAGGGCAATGAGGTCTTCCCTCAGCCTCCTCTTCTCCAAACTCAACATGCCCAGTTCCCTCAGCCTCTCCTCGTAGGACTTGTTCTCCAGACCCCTCCCCAGCTTGGTGGCTCTCCTCTGGACATGCTCCAGCAGCTCAATGTCCTTCCTGTAGCAAGGGGCCCAGAACTGAACCCAGCCCTCGAGGTGAGGCCTCACCAGTGCCCAGTCCAGAGGCACCATCACTGCCCTACTCCTGCTGGCTACGCTGTTCCTGACACAGGCCAGGATGCTGGTGGCCTTCTTGGCCACCTTGGCACACTGCTGGCTCATGTTCAGCCGGCTGTCCACCAACACCCCCAGGGCTTTTTCTGCTGGGCAGCTCCAGCCACTCTTCCCCAAACCTGTAGCATTGCTTGGGGTTGTTGTGACCGAAATTTAGGACCTGGCACTTGGCCTTGTTGAACCTCATCAAACGAATGAACCTCATGAGCGTCTCCCACCCTCTGGGCAGCGGCTGCCCCACTGTGTGGCAGCAGCACCCAGGCCCCAAAAGCGATTAAGGGATGGGAAACGCTTTCCAGCTCTGTGCCTCTTCCTGGCAGGTTTTTAACAGCAGTTTTACAGTTGCATTTATCTCTGCTCCCTACGAAATCCCCTGCTATGCGGAGCAGACAGTGCTGCCAGACACAGAGAGAAATCTCTGGGAAGAAAAAGAGTGTTCCCCCACTGCAAGGTAGCAGAGGGCCTACCTCAGCAACCCTCAAAGAAGTAGCTCAGTGGTAGCAGTTGGAGTTCGGGAAGAGCAGTTGCCAGAATAACGTGCCTCTGTGGTGGGCTCGATGAGTGAGGATTTAACCCTCTCTTGGTCTCCCTATGGGTCTGGTTTATAGGGCCAGGGGACAGGGCAGCAAGCTGAACCCAGCCTTTGGCTCCTTTTCAACCCTTCTCTCTCCCGTTTTGCTCTTCACCAGCAGGAAAATATTTGCCAGAGAGCACTGGGCAGAAGGTGACTTGCTTTAGCTCTAGCACAGGCCACATCAACAGCTCCTTGGGGCCTGCTCCCAGGACCACCAAAGTCAGTGGCACGAGTCCCACCATCACTCTAAGGCTGTGCTAGGCTCGCTCCTAGCCGGTTGCCGGAGAACACGCGGGCTGTAGTTTTCTCTGCTAGGAATCTCCCGACGTTTATGGACTTTTGACTTGGGTTATTTTTGGAAAAACGTGAGCTATGGCTTGGCATCCTGCCTAATGGCTCTTCCTGGAGCATCAGCAATTCGCTCTGTTTGGGGGATTGGGAGGCTTCCCTCTCCTGCATCCAATTTTTTTTTTTTTATTTGCAGAACCTCTTACCAATCTAAAAGAGCTAACGGCGGTGCCAGTTTTTCCATTAGAGAGCTAGCAGTAATCCCCAACCCCCCCCCTTCTCTCTTTAACCAAACAAACCCGGTGCGCCGCATTCCTCCTGTCTGCTCTTACGGCGGGGGGGGGGAAGCAGCCCCAGCAAAGTTGAAGTGTGATGTGAGAAGAAGCAAGATACGAGAGAGGGGAAAAGTTAGAGGTCTTCTGCCTGGGGAAAAGCCGGCAAGATATCTGGTGATGTCGGTCCTGCTGCTCCCTTGGGTGGCAATTTGAATGTAAATGCTCTAGTGAAGCTCTAGGAATCCCCCTTTGGGGTTCAGGGTTATTTCAAATCTGTTTCACTTGTTGTAATTTTTTTATTAATTTGCAACGTGCTAAAGCCAAGCTGTGAAGCCCTGGGAGTTAGCTTCCCCTTCGGGGACTCTCTAGACCTCCCCACCCTTAGCTCAGGAGCAGTGTTTAAAATCCCAGGGTTTTAGACATAAATACGTCTGGGTTCTTCCTTTTTGGTTCACTGCTTTTAAAGAGGAAGTTTAGAAAGAGGGGTTTTTTGCCCTTTTACAGAGAAAGCTGGGTTTCTCACCCCTCAGTCAAGAACAGAAGATTTTAAGGCACAAGTATCAAACCAGAGTTTTCATAGAATAGAATCATAGAATGGTTAGAGTTAGAAGGGACCTTAAAGATCATTGAGCTCCAACCCCCCTGCCCTGGGCAGGGACACCTCCCACAAGACCAGGTTGCTCCAAGCCCCATCCAGCCTGGCCTTGAACCCCTCCAGGGATGGGGCAGCCACAGCTTCTCTGGGCAACCTGTTCCAGTGTCTCACCACCCTCACACCAAAGAATTTCTTTCT
>NW_015091719.1:170128-172350 GCF_001431845.1 Calidris pugnax | reverse complement strand
AGGTGAGGCCTCACCAGTGCCCAGTCCAGAGGCACCATCACTGCCCTGCTCCTGCTGGCCACGCTGTTCCTGACCCAGGCCAGGATGCTGGTGGCCTTCTTGGCCACCTTGGCACACTGCTGGCTCCTGTTCAGCTGGCTGTCCACCAACACCCCCAGGGCTTTTTCTGCTGGGCAGCTCCAGCCACTCTTCCCCAAGCCTGTAGCATTGCTTGGGGTTGTTGTGACTGAAATTTAGGACCTGGCACTTGGCCTTGTTGAACCTCATCAAATGAATGAACCTCATGAGCGTCTCCCACCTCTCCCACTCTCTGTGCAGTGGCCACCCCACTGTGCGGCAGCAGCACCCAGGCCCCAAAAGTGGTTAAGGGATGGGAAACGCTTTCCAGCTCTGTGCCTCTTCCCGGTAGGTTTTAACAGCAGTTTTACAGTTGCATTTATCTCTGCTCCCTACGAAATCCCCTGCTATGCGGAGCAGACGGTGCTGCCAGACACAGAGAGAGATCTCTGGGAAGAAAAAGAGTATTCCCCCACTGCAAGGTAGCGGAGGGCCTACCTCAGCAACCCTCAAAGAAGTAGCTCAGTGCTAGTTGGAGTTCGGGAAGAGCAGTTGCCAGAATAACGTGCCTCTGTGGTGGGCTTGATGAGTGAGGATTTAACCCTCTCTGCTTGGTCTCCCTATGGGTCTGGCTTATAGGGTCAGGGGACAGGGCAGCAAGCTGAACCCAGCCTTTGGCTCCTTTTCAACCTTTCTCTCTCCCGTTTTGCTCTTCACCAGCAGGAAAATATTTGGGCAGAAGGTGGCTTGCTTTAGCTCTAGCACAGGCCACATCAACAGCTCCTTGGGGCCTGCTCCCAGGACCACCAAAGTCAGTGGCACGAGTCCCACCATCACTCTAAGGCTGTGCTAGGCTCGCTCCTAGCTGGAGAACATGCGGGCTGTAGTTTTCTCTGCTAGGAATCTCCTGACGTTTATGGACTTTTGACTTGGGTTATTTTTGGAAAAACGTGAGCTACGGCTTGGCATCCTGCCTAATGGCTCTTCCTGGAGCATCAGCAATTCGCTCTGTTTGGGGGATTGGGAGGCTTCCCCCTCCTGCGTCCAATTTTTTTTTTTTATTTGCAGAACCTCGTACCAATCTAAAAGAGCTAACGGCGGTGCCAGTTTTTCCATTAGAGAGCTAGCAGTAATCCCCAACCCCCCCCCTTCTCTCTTTAACCAAACAAACCCGGTGCGCCGCATTCCTCCTGTCTGCTCTTACGACGGGGGGGGGGGAAGCAGCCCCAGCAAAGTCGAAGTGTGATGTGAGAAGAAGCAAGATACGAGAGAGGGGAAAAGTTAGAGGTCTTCTGCCTGGGGAAAAGCCGGCAAGATATCTGGTGATGTCGGTCCTGCTGCTCCCTTGGGTGGGAATTTGAATGTAAATGCTCTAGTGAAGCTCTAGGAATCCCCCTTTGGGGTTCAGGGTTATTTCAAATCTGTTTCACTTGTTGTAATTTTTTTATTAATTTGCAACGTGCTAAAGCCAAGCTGTGAAGCCCTGGGAGTTAGCTTCCCCTTCGGGGACTCTCTAGACCTCCCCACCCTTAGCTCAGGAGCAGTGTTTAAAATCCCAGGGTTTTAGACATAAATACGTCTGGGTTCTTCCTTTTTGGTTCACTGCTTTTAAAGAGGAAGTTTAGAAAGAGGGGTTTTTTGCCCTTTTACAGAGAAAGCTGGGTTTCTCACCCCTCAGTCAAGAACAGAAGATTTTAAGGCACAAGTATCAAACCAGAGTTTTCATAGAATAGAATCATAGAATGGTTAGAGTTAGAAGGGACCTTAAAGATCATTGAGCTCCAACCCCCCTGCCCTGGGCAGGGACACCTCCCACAAGACCAGGTTGCTCCAAGCCCCATCCAGCCTGGCCTTGAACCCCTCCAGGGATGGGGCAGCCACAGCTTCTCTGGGCAACCTGTTCCAGTGTCTCACCACCCTCACACCAAAGAATTTCTTTCTGGTATCTCATCTCAATCTCCCCTCTTCCAATTTAAAACCGTTGCCCCTTGTCCTGTCACTGCACTCCCTGACAAAGAGTCCCTCCCCAGCTCTCCTGGAGCTCCCTTCAGATATTGGAAGGCTGCTCTGAGGTCTCCCCGGAGCCTTCTCTTCTCCAGTTTTGAATTAAGGGGCTCGGTGCTCTGTGCTGAGAGTTTCTCCCCTTCTTCCTCATCCTCACTAGG
>NW_015091719.1:151189-155771 GCF_001431845.1 Calidris pugnax | reverse complement strand
CAAGCCTTTGGCTCCTTTTCAACCCTTCTCTCTCCCGTTTTGCTCTTCACCAGCAGGAAAATATTTGCCAGAGAGCACTGGGCAGAAGGTGACTTGCTTTAGCTCTAGCACAGGCCACATCAACAGCTCCTTGGGGCCTGCTCCCAGGACCACCAAAGTCAGTGGCACGAGTCCCACCATCACTCTAAGGCTGTGCTAGGCTCGCTCCTAGCTGGAGAACATGCGGGCTGTAGTTTTCTCTGCTAGGAATCTCCTGACGTTTATGGACTTTTGACTTGGGTTATTTTTGGAAAAACGTGAGCTACGGCTTGGCATCCTGCCTAATGGCTCTTCCTGGAGCATCAGCAATTCGCTCTGTTTGGGGGATTGGGAGGCTTCCCCCTCCTGCGTCCAATTTTTTTTTTTTATTTGCAGAACCTCGTACCAATCTAAAAGAGCTAACGGCGGTGCCAGTTTTTCCATTAGAGAGCTAGCAGTAATCCCCACCACCCCCCCTTCTCTCTTTAACCAAACAAACCCGGTGCGCCGCATTCCTCCTGTCTGCTCTTACGACGGGGGGGGGGGAAGCAGCCCCAGCAAAGTCGAAGTGTGATGTGAGAAGAAGCAAGATACGAGAGAGGGGAAAAGTTAGAGGTCTTCTGCCTGGGGAAAAGCCGGCAAGATATCTGGTGATGTCGGTCCTGCTGCTCCCTTGGGTGGGAATTTGAATGTAAATGCTCTAGTGAAGCTCTAGGAATCCCCCTTTGGGGTTCAGGGTTATTTCAAATCTGTTTCACTTGTTGTAATTTTGTTATTAATTTGCAACGTGCTAAAGCCAAGCTGTGAAGCCCTGGGAGTTAGCTTCCCCTTCGGGGACTCTCTAGACCTCCCCACCCTTAGCTCAGGAGCAGTGTTTAAAATCCCAGGGTTTTAGACATAAATACGTCTGGGTTCTTCCTTTTTGGTTCACTGCTTTTAAAGAGGAAGTTTAGAAAGAGGGGTTTTTTGCCCTTTTACAGAGAAAGCTGGGTTTCTCACCCCTCAGTCAAGAACAGAAGATTTTAAGGCACAAGTATCAAACCAGAGTTTTCATAGAATAGAATCATAGAATGGTTAGAGTTAGAAGGGACCTTAAAGATCATTGAGCTCCAACCCCCCTGCCCTGGGCAGGGACACCTCCCACAAGACCAGGTTGCTCCAAGCCCCATCCAGCCTGGCCTTGAACCCCTCCAGGGATGGGGCAGCCACAGCTTCTCTGGGCAACCTGTTCCAGTGTCTCACCACCCTCACACCAAAGAATTTCTTTCTGGTATCTCATCTCAATCTCCCCTCTTCCAATGTAAAACCGTTCCCCCTTGTCCTGTCACTGCACTCCCTGACAAAGAGTCCCTCCCCAGCTCTCCTGAAGCTCCCTTCAGATATTGGAAGGCTGCTCTGAGGTCTCCCTGGAGCCTTTTCTTCTCCAGTTTTGAATTAACGGGCTCGGTGCTCTGTGCTGAGAGTTTCTCCCCTTCTTCCTCATCCTCACTAGGTCTCAGCCAAGGTATTTGAGATTTCTCAGCGTCTTCCTGAGGTCCGAGTCTCTCTGTGGTTTCCCCCTTGCCAGCCTCGCTGCAAAGCACCACTGCTCTGCTCCAGCTCTGTAAATCCGGTGTGTAAATCCCTGGGATCTGTGAGGTGGGAATGAGATTCCTGGTGATTAAATAGTGGGATCACTAGAACCAAATCTCAGCCAGTGGGAAGTGGATGGATAGGGCTGAGGCATCTTTCCCTCTGACCCATGGGCACCCACACCAGCTGGACCTGCCATCAGTGCCACCTGAAGCCCAAGGTCTGGCTTTCACCTTGACCCCTTCCATCTCCCTCCTAACGAACGGGAGGTCACAGGGTGCCTTGGAGTTAGTGCCCTTCAGCATCAGTATCTTCTCTGACGGCCCATTTATGCTTTCATCTCCTGGCTGTTACTGCTGATTTATGCAATTTGCAGCACTAGGCAAGGCGGCAGCTGCAGGGAGGAGGAGATGAGAACCAGAAACCCTGCAGGCTTCCTAGGAAACGTCTTCTCCAGTAATAAATCTGGGATGGGGGAAAGCCTGCTCTGATCCTCTGTGCACGCGACGGTGTGTTGGGAAAGGACCGAACACCCAGATGATGCTCTCCAAAAGGAGGCATTGCCTCTTTGTTTCTTTCCTCTGTGGCTATTTTGGGATGCTGGAGCTTTATGACCACGTTGGCTGGAAGGTGTCGTTGGCTCAATGATCTCCTAATGCATCCAGCAGCTCCCACCAAACACAATTCTCCCTTCGTCACGCTTGCATGTTGAGCTCCCCAGGCATGGGCTGGAACCCATGTGGGTTATAAAAGGAAGAAGGATGACAAGGAGATGTGTCTCCAGAGATCGTGTGGCTTGGATCACTCCACATGGTGTGAGGGGCTGCTACCACTGGAGATGTTATTTGCCCTACAGATCTCATGGTGCTTGGCTGCTCATCTCACCATGGGGGCTCCGGACCATTTCTGCCCCTGCTTGTTGAATGCAGAGATGTTCACTGAGTTATTCCTTGTCTTGCATGAGCAGGGGCGATGGAAGTGGTGGGTAGGGATGAATTTAAGGTTGATTGATTGGCTGGTGCCTCCTGAGGCTGTGGCTGATAAAGGTGTGCTGCTGTTACTGGAGGTGCGCCCTGGGTAGGCTGGTGGGTTGGAGATCACCTTGCCTTCTTCTCCTCCAGCTTCAAAGGGGATGAGGTGCTTCGCCACACGGGCCTTGACAATTCGTCTCTTTTCATTATGCAAATGAAAGAGGGCTACAGCAATAATCTCCTTTAATGGAGAAGCACACTGACGGAGCACAGCAGAACTAATACCAAACAAATCAATTGTCACTGTGACAATTCCCTTTCCCATTTTATGTGAAATACCTACCCAGCACTCGCTAGATTTGCTTGCGTGCTGAAATAACCCAGTAATGAACCTTTTTTTTTTTTTTTTTTTTGCAAGGAAATGCTTTCTCTTCTCTAAATTGGAAGCCCTTCTCCCATTTATGGCGTTCTCTATCAGATTACCAATTTGCTTTCCCAAAGGAATTGCAAGCTGTATAACAGGATCTCTACTTAGGGCAGCAGATAAACAAATAAAGCCCACAAGTTACGTGCATTTTCAGTAGGTTATGACATGCTGTAGTAAAAAAATTAAAAAGGAAGGTGGGTTTTTTGTTTTGTTTTTGGTTTTAATTTTTTTTTTTACAAGCTTCTTACTGGGGGCACGATCTGGTTTTTGGTGGCTGAACTCTTAAAGAGAAAGGGAAAACCTGCAGGGATTAGCACAGAGCCTGGAGATATGTTTTAAGTCTCCCTCACCTCCCAGGGCTGGTCTGCTCAGGTCCTCACCCTGGCTCCTGACGCTTCCCCATGGCCTTCTCCAATTCTGTTGAACAATGAGTTCTTTTCTGTGGGTGAAAAAGCAGTTTTGTCCAAACGCCAGGTGGACGTTTCAAGCGGGACCGCTCCGGTGAGGTTTGTGGGGAAGGACCACTCTCTTCCAACAAGGAATTGCTATGGTGTTGGGTGAGAAGAGGCTTGGTTTCACCTGAAACCACCAGGTTGAAACCACCAGGTGAAATCTTTCCAGTGTAGGGGTTACACAGGGCCCAAGACTGTCCTTGGCCATTCTGGTGTGGGCCTTGTGTGTGCACGGTGGTCCCGAGGAGACGAGGATAAAAAACTGTGTCCTGACCACAAACTCTCTACTGGCATCTGAACCAAGGAGGGCCATCTACATGGACGAACGGGGTGGAGACAGTCAGTGTTGGGTCTTCTCCTGCTGTCTGGTGGAAGTCAGGAGATGATCACTGGGACTGAGACCAAACACTTGCCTCCTGCTCAGGATTGCTCAATTCACACACTTTAGATGTGGCCACGGGTGGTCTGTCTCCTAGCAAACCTTTCCGTAGACCTTGATCAGAGCAAGGTTATTGCTCAATTCACACACTTTAGATGTGGCCATGGATGGTCTGTCTCCTAGCAAACCTTACTTAGACCTCGATCAGAGCAAGGCTGGATCCTTTGAGAACACCCTACAGAGGTGTAATGCATTGTCCAAGTATGACATTTTTCTGCTTGGGCAAAGGAAAAAAAAACAAAAACATTTCCTGACTCCTGCGTTAAGAGAATCACTGGGACTGAGACCAAACACCTGCCTCCTGCTCAGGATTGCTCAATTCACACACTTTAGATGTGGCCATGGATGGTCTGTCTCCTAGCAAACCTTACTTAGACCTCGATCAGAGCAAGGCTGGATCCTTTGAGAACACCCTACAGAGGTGTAGTGCATTGTCCAAGTATGAAATTTTTCTGCTTGGGCAAAGGGAAAAAAAACTACATCTCCTGACTCCTGCGTTAAGAACTTTGGAGGTTCAGCAGTAAGTTAGCAAGGTGTTAAACCAGAGCGTTCCTCTGCTTTTCTTGAGAAACCAGCTGGCATGGCTTCAGCACATAACTTGAAGTTCAGAGTGAAGCAACCCAAAGGAGGTAGCAACCTGCTGATTTCTGGTTTCCGAATGCCTGCGGTTTATTAATTTCTGGGGGAAGGAAAAAAAAAAAAA
>NW_015091719.1:129499-138143 GCF_001431845.1 Calidris pugnax | reverse complement strand
TAAAAAAAACCCTTATATTTGGCTTTTTTTTTTTTTTTTTTTTGCAAGGAAATGCTTTCTCTTCTCTAAATTGGAAGCCCTTCTCCCATTTATGGCGTTCTCTATCAGATTACCAATTTGCTTTCCCAAAGGAATTGCAAGCTGTATAACAGGATCTCTACTTAGGGCAGCAGATAAACAAATAAAGCCCACAAGTTACGTGCATTTTCAGTAGGTTATGACATGCTGTAGTAAAAAAATTAAAAAGGAAGGTGGGTTTTTTGTTTTGTTTTTGGTTTTAATTTTTTTTTTTACAAGCTTCTTACTGGGGGCACGATCTGGTTTTTGGTGGCTGAACTCTTAAAGAGAAAGGGAAAACCTGCAGGGATTAGCACAGAGCCTGGAGATATGTTTTAAGTCTCCCTCACCTCCCAGGGCTGGTCTGCTCAGGTCCTCACCCTGGCTCCTGACGCTTCCCCATGGCCTTCTCCAATTCTGTTGAACAATGAGTTCTTTTCTGTGGGTGAAAAAGCAGTTTTGTCCAAACGCCAGGTGGACGTTTCAAGCGGGACCGCTCCGGTGAGGTTTGTGGGGAAGGACCACTCTCTTCCAACAAGGAATTGCTATGGTGTTGGGTGAGAAGAGGCTTGGTTTCACCTGAAACCACCAGGTTGAAACCACCAGGTGAAATCTTTCCAGTGTAGGGGTTACACAGGGCCCAAGACTGTCCTTGGCCATTCTGGTGTGGGCCTTGTGTGTGCACGGTGGTCCCGAGGAGACGAGGATAAAAAACTATGTCCTGACCACAAACTCTCTACTGGCATCTGAACCAAGGAGGGCCATCTACATGGACGAACGGGGTGGAGACAGTCAGTGTTGGGTCTTCTCCTGCTGTCTGGTGGAAGTCAGGAGATGATCACTGGGACTGAGACCAAACACTTGCCTCCTGCTCAGGATTGCTCAATTCACACACTTTAGATGTGGCCACGGGTGGTCTGTCTCCTAGCAAACCTTTCCGTAGACCTTGATCAGAGCAAGGTTAGATCCTTTGAGAACACCCTACAGAGGTGTAATGCATTGTCCAAGTATGACATTTTTCTGCTTGGGCAAAGGAAAAAAAAACAAAAACATTTCCTGACTCCTGCGTTAAGAGCTTTGGAGGTTCAGCAGTAAGTTAGCAAGGTGTTAAACCACAGAGTTCCTCTGCTTTTCTTGAGAAACCAGCTGGCATGGCTTCAGCACATAACTTGAAGTTCAGAGTGAAGCAACCCAAAGGAGGTAGCAACCTGCTGATTTCTGGTTTCCGAATGCCTGCGGTTTATTAATTTCTGGGGGAAGGAAAAAAAAAAAAAAGAAAAAGAGATGAATAGAAATGAACAAAATGTGCAATCCTACCCCACCCCCATGGCCTGGGGAGCCGTGTCCCATCTCTTCATGTGATGCCATGAGGCAGATATGGCTCATCCATCACTTTGAGGCATGCGTCCCAGCCTTCTAATTAGCGAATATAACCGGAGGTTTGGAGCTTAAACTGGTTCTGACCTGTATTTTTTAATTAAGGCATTTTTTAATATAACCCCTGCTTCGGGTCATCTGATAATACTAATCTGGACATAATGCCTAACCTTCTTAACCCTACATTTTTACTTCTGCGCTTTAATGCCAGTCTTAAAGAAACATTGCCCCATAAATTAGACGCCAGGTACTAAACAAGAACAGAACTGGCTATGTATTAAAATGCTCTTAAGGAATAATTAGATGGATCCTGAAGACTGGCTCCCAGCTGACATTCTTCAGCCTCCCATAAAAGCAAGGAATACTTATGTTCCTTTTGTTCATGCTGCCTGGCTCTCCTTTGGTCTACTTGCCCATGGGGTCAAATTGGGTGTCCCGTCTTCCTCTTGCCTGATAAAGGCTCAAACCCAGCAGATACTCTTTGGGACCACTGTTTTCAGCTGGCTGGTGGCCACCTACTCCACCTGTATCTTGGAGAGCAGAGATTTCTGATAAGGGCAAGAGCACTGTAGAAGAGAGCCTTGTTCCTAACAGCAGGCAGAACAACTGATAAAAAGTCGAGGGATTAACCGAAGAAAACCCAGCTCTGTGCGATTTTACGAGAGCCCCTTTTTTACGGGTTTTTACTTTTCCTGTATTGTTCTGTGCGTAGCAGTATCGTGCTGAGAATCACAGGGTGAAATGCTAATTCAGTGTTTTTTATATAGGGGAAAACAGCATGCTAAGTGCATTCCTCAAGTCAGTCCAGAAACCGCCTCCTGCAAAAATTCATGAGAAGCACATGTAATGCCTTGTCAAGCCTGGCTCTTTTATCTAGGGATGGTTAAAATATTTTCACTAGGGGAAGAAAGGTTGCTGGGCGGTTTGTTTGTTTGTTTGTCTCTCTGTTTCTGGATAAAGATCTTCTGAAGGTGGGAAAACACCCATCTTCCTGTCTGACAGGCAGGAAGGTGCTCTCCAGTGCAGCCTCTGGGCATGGTTTGGGCTGTGATTTCCTAGAGGAGACAAAATACATTTAGGTACCATTTTTTGCTTGCTCACCAAGTCGGGTAGCCTTCTTATGAGTAACCAGCATGGTGTATCAGGCAGAGGAAAAACTCTGATCTCAAATACAATAAAAAGAAATTGAGGAATGGAAAGAAAAAAGCAATTTCACTGAAAGAGCCTCGTAACCCCAAACCATTCCCACCAGTTCTCCCAAGTACAGTGTTTCAAACATTCATGGCTCAATTTACCACCTATTTGATCGGGGAGTGTTTACGACACATTCTCTGCATTCCTTTACCAGAAGTGCTGTAAAATTGGACTTTTTTCCCCCCTGTATGTGATGCAGAGAATGACTCACATCTGGAAAATTTACCTTACAGCTCAGCACCGAGCTCTTCTTACAGCAACTTACCTAAAGGGGAAAATCAGACGTGACCCTGTGTATTGCTGCCCTGCAAGCGTGGGGGTGCAAATGTACCTTTGTGTACTTTAAGGTTAGTTAGAGTCACAGTAATAGCAGAAATTGAGAGATATGGGCTTATGTGGAGGCTCTATGGACTCTGATGGGGGAGAATTGGTTAAATCAACACCAGGTTACGCCAAAGGGCACGTTTCTCTATGGTCATGGTTGTCTATACTCAGCGTGAAAAGACTGGGAAGGAGAAATCTGATGATACAGTTGTTGAGGTTGTTTGGAGGCATAGGGGAGGCTGGAAATGTGATGATCAGACAAGGCAAAAGCACCAAACACAACATGTTTGTAACCTGGGCTCTAAGGGCATCCGGGGAAAGGGAGCAGCAAAGTGGTGGCAATTTAGTGTGTTGTGGTTCTTGAACCACCACCTGGAGGTGGAAAGATCTCAGAGAGGGATGCTGTAGAAGGGAGCAGCGCTGCTTCTATCTCTGTGGGGCACCTGGAAAATGTCCCTGGATGGTTCTGCACTCCTGGCCTCCCAAATCTGCCGCCTGGACCAGCCACTTGCATGTGACTGAGCTTTGGCTGTAGTTGTGTCCTCAACCAAGCAGAAGACCCAGCCAGGTAAAGTGACTGCAAGCTGAAGTCGTAAAATGGGTATTACATGGATGCTTTTTAAAGTTCAGAGGGTTTTAACCGTTGGAATAGATGTTTGAAGGATCTTGTGCATTTTTTCCTCAGCTTTGTCTCAAGCTTATAGCCGTCATGCAGTGGCAGATTCCTCCTCAGCCCTGGTGATTGGACTTGATGGAGGAATTTCTGGGTGAAAAGCACAACCCACTCTAACGAAAGAGGCCAGGGCTGGGTGTTTCTAATGGTTTCTTCCTGCTTTCAAAGCGTCTGATTAAATCTGTGTCTTTTCCCACCAGTTGAGAGCTGAGCCCAGAGGGTGAAATTCCATACCCTTCACCGATTAATTCCACCTTTATTCCCTCACACCGCCTGATTGCGAGGTCCTAATTGGGGCAGAGAGGGGACTCTCTCTCCTTTCCCCAATACCTTCAAGACAGCGGCCACCTTCTAACCACCAAACCTGCTCCAACAACACAACGGTGCTATAACTGCCCTCCCCGACTCGAGTGGAGTTGCTACTGTCTCTCTTGATGATATACGAGGGTGTCACGACTCATTATGTCACGCCAGATGATGGGGTGGAACAATAAGTGCTGATGGGATGCCGCAGCAGTCGTCGTTTTGAAATTGAAGGAAAAAAAAAAAAAAGGTTCTCTCTGCCCCAAAGAGCACATCTGTTTTGTGGCATAATTCAAATTAACTTGGGGGAATTCACTACATCTCGGGTGTCTTCCACGGTGACATGCAACACAGACATGCAGTCTTGGAAAGCTTTTATGAAAGCTCAGCAGCCAGAGTGGTTTTAAATTGCTTTTGCCTTTTTTTTTTTTTTTTGGTTTAAAAAATTCTGACGGCAACTTCCTACTCTTGACTGATTCTACCTAATTTGCGCTTGCACTGATTGCAGTTTTATAAACAGGAATTCCAGGGCTGTGTATCTCTCTACTAAGGAGATGTTTAGCTTTCCACCTTTTTTTTTTTTCTGGGTGGGATGCAAATTGCCTGTATTAAGCCTCTCCACGTGGAGTGATGCTGGGAGACCAGAGGGCAGCCGTGCCTGCTGCTGCCCAACTCACACTGGGACCCCCCCACCAGTCCCCTTTGCAGGGATACCCCAGGAAATTCCATCTATTAACTCCCAGGGAGATGCCATTCAGGTGTTGAGGTGTGAAAAAGGACCTTGAGACCCTCTGGAGGGGAGTGAGTGTGCTATGGTACCAACTGTACCAACCAGGAGATGCCTTCTGGGTAATTAAAGCTGAAATCCCTAAGGATGCAGCAGAGAGACTATTTCCAGGGTGAGGAGGCAGGAGGTGGCAGCTGCTTGGTATCTTCAAGCCCGCTCTGGGTGGCAGCCCGGCTTGCAAAGCTCGGCATCTTCCTCTCAAAGATGAAGATGGATGGAATAGGGGTCCAGTGGGAGTCAAATGGAGAGGGTTTTAGCCTCCAAAAATGTCCTGGTGCTAGTTGAACACATGGTTCTCCTAGCTCTTAGAAGGCACTTGGCTGTTGGGAGCCAAAATGGTTTTGATACATCCTCTATGCCAAACGTTGATAAAGAGCTCTCCCAACTATTTCTTTTTTTCCCTTCTTAATCTTAACTGCAGTGTATCTCTTTTTCCTTAATCCTGGAATAGAGGTTTCCAGCCTTTCTGAGCTTTGTAGACATTGTAAAATCCACTAAGTCCTCCCCACAGGGATATCTGCCACAGAGGAATCCTCATGGTTTGATCTGGTCAGGGTGGGTCTCCCCCTGGGTCCCCCCCTGAGAAAATGGCCCTGCACCTGGTCTTGTGGGTCTCAGATTGGACCATAACTCCAGAGAGATGGAGTCCAGGAGCCATGGGCCAGCTGGATGAGCGGGGACAGTCACCCTCACCTCCCGTGCCTCAGTTTCCCCATTTGCTGAAATGGCGACAGCGATGGTCTTTCTTATGTGGGATGTCAAGACTCCTGAGGAAAGTCTGGGAGGTACGTTCCCAGCTTACCTCCCTGCCTCTGGGCTTTCAAGAGGCCATGAAATTAAATTACTCGTTGAAGCTTGCTAACAGTGGTACGAAATGTGTGACAACTCGTTGCAATTAATCTCAGATTGCGGTGCCACTCGGGAGACTGCGTGGGCATTACTCGCTGGAAACATACCCCAATCTTAACCCAAAACACATGCGGGTGTTAGAGCTGCCCCCAGGGAATGGACTTGTTTTGCCTGGCATGGCCACTAGCTGTAGGGGACTGGGGCAGCTCTGGGTCCTCCATGTGGGGCTGCCCCTCCAAGGGGAGTGATGGGGCTGAGCAAGGTCATACAAATCATACGAGGAGAGGTTGAAGGAGCTGGGACTGTTTAGTTTGAGGAAGAGGAGGTTGAGGGGAGACCTCATCACTCTCTACATCCACTTGAAAGGACACTGTAGAGAGGTTGGTGCTGGTCTCTTCTCACAGGTAATTAATGACAGAACAAGAGGGAACGGCTTCAAGCTCCAACAGGGGAGGTTTAGACTGAACATTGGGAAGGAATTTTTCACAGAAAGAGTGGTCGGGCATTGGAAGAGGCTGCCCAGGGAGGGGGTTGAGTCACCATCTCTGGATGTGTTTAAGGGACATTTAGATGTGGTGTTGGGGGTTATGGTGTAGGGGAGGACTTTGTAGAGTAGGGGAGATGGTTGGACTCGATGATCCCACGGGTCTCTTCCAACCTAGACGATTCTATGATTCTAAGGTGGGACTTTCTCTTAAGAATGGGGTGGAGTTGGTTCAGGAGATGATATAGGGCAGGAGCTGAGCCAGTGGGAAGTCTGGCAATGGGGTTAGCGAGGGAGGAGAAGGGGGTTTTATGGCTGTTTGCATTACTATGGAGCTTCTGAGGACATCAGCTGAGCTTGCTTCTTGCTCTTCTATGTCTCTGTCTATGCTGTCCCAGCTATGCTGGCTTCAGTGAGGCTACACCTCACTTTTTCCTGCTTAGGTTAGTAAGCATAGAGAAAGGAAAGACAGCAGTGATCTTCATTAGAGGGGAAGCTAGGCTAATTAGGTATAGAAAGGAAACATCTACAGATCAGCCGCCGGGCAGAAAATCTCAACATGGTGGGGTCACCCTGTTTAGTGCCTAGGCCATGGTGTGTCTGACCACCTCCATGTAGGAAGGCTCAGCACAGAGAATGGGCACATTGCTGTGTTGGGAACTGGGGATCTTTTTAGAAACAAGAGGAACCTGTACAGTCCTAAAACCAACGAGAAAAGATGCCTTTCTGGACTGGGTCCTGGGGGTATCCAACACCGAGGTCTGGAGGTATTGGTCCAAGAGATGCTCAGTAGTAGCAAATGCAATGAGGCCCCAGGTGTTGGACCCAGGTGCTTTGAGACCTTTAGCCTCCCAGAGGAAGGTGATGAGAGTGAGAGAGAGTGCCATTTACAAAAAAAATAAAGCTTCTGTGCTCCTGTGTCTTGAACACCAAGGGTGCTTTTTTGCCCCTGCGTCTGAGGAGCATGGTGGATGTAGGTAAAATGGTGGAAAGCAGGCTGTTGGAGACTGGAAGGGTTTGATTTGCTCTGTCTGGAGAGGGAAGAGGGAGATTTACAACATCACAAAGTCAGCAGGAAAGGCAGTTGTGGGCCTGTCATTCACCACACCTGTGTGTGTGCTAAGTGGATGCACCTGGGGAAAGCAGAGGGAGCCAGGGGAGGACACACAACATGCTCCATCTGATCTGAAAATGGTTTTCTTGTGCTTTTTCTACTTTATTTTTGAAGCTATTTCACCACGTCTCCATCATTTTTATTTTGTGCCTTTCCTGTTCCACCTACCCCAAACGTCATGGCTGATGTTTTGAATACAGCTTAGCAATTTTTGTTCATGGGAAGCCCCACATGAGAGCTTCTTGGCTACACCCCCTTCAGGAAGACTTATTTTATGCTTAGCTCTCACACACGTGGGTGCCAGAACTTGGAAGAGGAGTAGCTGTTGGATTCCTCATCTTCTCCCTGGTCCAGGAGCCTGCACAAGACCATGTCCATCATGATCATCAAGTATCAGCTCTCCGTAACGTGTAAGTAGGTGCCTGGGGATGTTTTGAGAGGGGTGTTTTAGGGTTTCCTGTGTTTTGTTTCTGAGGGTCAATGCAAAAAAATGCAAAGAGCCTTCTGCTTTTGGCTGCCTGCTTTCCTCCTTCCACAGGCAGAATTTTGGGCTGGAACTTGGATCTCGATGCCAAACGCAATGGTTCTGGGCAATGGTTTCTTTTGTGAATGTCTGTGATTCTGTGTTTGCATGGACTATCTTTTCTAGCTGCCTTTATCAAGGTCTTAGGTTGCCCAATGCAGAACTTGATTCTTGGGCCTGTTGTATTTTGTTCTCTTTCTTTCTTAATCCTTGCATTTGCTGGATGGTGGTTTTAGTAGCAGCTGGCTGTTTCTTGCCCATCCTCTCCCACCACTTTCAGGGCAAAAACATTGAAAAACTTGTCTGTCTGTGTTTGCCAGTAGTTCTAACAATTCACCTTGTCCTTGCTGGTTGGTTTCCTACCTTCGTGATGATATGTTGCACCTTATGATGAACTGAAATACAGTGGCTGGCTCCTGGTTTCGTATCAATTGGTGTGTGGTGGCTCCCCTGCTCTTTCTAGGCTCCCAGGGTTTGGGAGGCAGCTGGAGGCAATCTAACAAGGCACTGCCTTAAAAAAACATGGAGGTTTCCCTTTTTTTATCATCCTTGCTCTCGTCCTGCACTTCCTCTGTTTATCTAGCGCTGGCTTCAGCGCTCGTCGGACCCTGATTTAACTCACTAACCTGGCAAAAAAGGGATCCAACAAAAACACTGAATTATTATTATTATTTTTTTTTTCTTCTTCTTCTGGGTCTGTGAGTAAAAACAGCTCTGAGTGTCTGGATGAGAAGCCCATCTCTGGGGCCTGCTGCTATTTGCGTTGCTGGCAAAAGTTCTGCTGGCTTTAAAAGGAGTGGACCCAGGGGCAGGACCCGTGGGGTGTGTCCTTTGAGAAGGCTGGCCCAAATTTACAGCCAGTGTCACGGGGCAAGCCATGCTTGGACTGAGTCCTAGTCTGTCTGCTGTGTAGTTGCTTTGGTGGGGCAAATCCTTCTGGGTTTGTGGTGGTCCCTAGT
>NW_015091719.1:87145-113489 GCF_001431845.1 Calidris pugnax | reverse complement strand
GTTGTGTATCTCTCTACTAAGGAGATTTTTAGCTTTCCCCCTTTTTTTTTTTTATGGGTGGGATGCAAATTGCCTGTATTAAGCCTCTCCACGTGGAGTGATGCTGGGAGACCAGAGGGCAGCCGTGCCTGCTGCTGCCCAACTCACACTGGGACCCCCCCACCAGTCCCCTTTGCAGGGATACCCCAGGAAATTCCATCTATTAACTCCCAGGGAGATGCCATTCAGGTGTTGAGGTGTGAAAAAGGACCTTGAGACCCTCTGGAGGGGAGTGAGTGTGCTATGGTACCAACTGTACCAACCAGGAGATGCCTTCTGGGTAATTAAAGCTGAAATCCCTAAGGATGCAGCAGAGAGACTATTTCCAGGGTGAGGAGGCAGGAGGTGGCAGCTGCTTGGTATCTTCAAGCCCGCTCTGGGTGGCAGCCCGGCTTGCAAAGCTCGGCATCTTCCTCTCAAAGATGAAGATGGATGGAATAGGGGTCCAGTGGGAGTCAAATGGAGAGGGTTTTAGCCTCCAAAAATGTCCTGGTGCTAGTTGAACACATGGTTCTCCTAGCTCTTAGAAGGCACTTGGCTGTTGGGAGCCAAAATGGTTTTGATACATCCTCTATGCCAAACGTTGATAAAGAGCTCTCCCAACTCTTTCTTTTTTTCCCTTCTTAATCTTAACTGCAGTGTATCTCTTTTTCCTTAATCCTGGAATAGAGGTTTCCAGCCTTTCTGAGCTTTGTAGACATTGTAAAATCCACTAAGTCCTCCCCACAGGGATATCTGCCACAGAGGAATCCTCATGGTTTGATCTGGTCAGGGTGGGTCTCCCCCTGGGTCCCCCCCTGAGAAAATGGCCCTGCACCTGGTCTTGTGGGTCTCAGATTGGACCATAACTCCAGAGAGATGGATCCTCTGCCACAGGCCAGCTGGATGAGCGGGGACAGTCACCCTCACCTCCCGTGCCTCAGTTTCCCCATTTGCTGAAATGGCGACAGCGATGGTCTTTCTTATGTGGGATGTCAAGACTCCTGAGGAAAGTCTGGGAGGTACGTTCCCAGCTTACCTCCCTGCCTCTGGGCTTTCAAGAGGCCATGAAATTAAATTACTCGTTGAAGCTTGCTAACAGTGGTACGAAATGTGTGACAACTCGTTGCAATTAATCTCAGATTGCGGTGCCACTCGGGAGACTGCGTGGGCATTACTCGCTGGAAACATACCCCAATCTTAACCCAAAACACATGCGGGTGTTAGAGCTGCCCCCAGGGAATGGACTTGTTTTGCCTGGCATGGCCACTAGCTGTAGGGGACTGGGGCAGCTCTGGGTCCTCCATGTGGGGCTGCCCCTCCAAGGGGAGTGATGGGGCTGAGCAAGGTCATACAAATCATACGAGGAGAGGTTGAAGGAGCTGGGACTGTTTAGTTTGAGGAAGAGGAGGTTGAGGGGAGACCTCATCACTCTCTACAACCACTTGAAAGGACACTGTAGAGAGGTTGGTGCTGGTCTCTTCTCACAGGTAATTAATGACAGAACAAGAGGGAATGGCTTCAAGCTCCAACAGGGTAGGTTTAGACTGAACATTGGGAAGGAATTTTTCACAGAAAGAGTGGTCGGGCATTGGAAGAGGCTGCCCAGGGAGGTGGTTGAGTCACCATCTCTGGATGTGTTTAAGGGACATTTAGATGTGGTGTTGGGGGTTATGGTGTAGGGGAGGACTTTGTAGAGTAGGGTAGATGGTTGGACTCGATGATCCCACGGGTCTCTTCCAACCTGAATGATTCTATGATTCTACGGTGGGACTTTCTCTTAAGAATGGGGTAGAGTTGGTTCAGGAGATGATATAGGGCAGGAGCTGAGCCAGTGGGAAGTCTGGCAATGGGGTTAGCGAGGGAGGAGAAGGGGGTTTTATGGCTGTTTGCATTACTATGGAGCTTCTGAGGACATCAGCTGAGCTTGCTTCTTGCTCTTCTATGTCTCTGTCTATGCTGTCCCAGCTATGCTGGCTTCAGTGAGGCTACACCTCACTTTTTCCTGCTTAGGTTAGTAAGCATAGAGAAAGGAAAGACAGCAGTGATCTTCATTAGAGGGGAAGCTAGGCTAATTAGGTATAGAAAGGAAACATCTACAGATCAGGCGCCGGGCAGAAAATCTCAACATGGTGGGGTCACCCTGTTTAGTGCCTAGGCCATGGTGTGTCTGACCACCTCCATGTAGGAAGGCTCAGCACAGAGAATGGGCACATTGCTGTGTTGGGAACTGGGGATCTTTTTAGAAACAAGAGGAACCTGTACAGTCCTAAAACCAACGAGAAAAGATGCCTTTCTGGACTGGGTCCTGGGGGTATCCAACACCGAGGTCTGGAGGTATTGGTCCAAGAGATGCTCAGTAGTAGCAAATGCAATGAGGCCCCAGGTGTTGGACCCAGGTGCTTTGAGACCTTTAGCCTCCCAGAGGAAGGTGATGAGAGTGAGAGAGAGTGCCATTTACAAAAAAAATAAAGCTTTTGTGCTCCTCTGTCTTGAACACCGAGGGTGCTTTTTTGCCCCTGCATCTGAGGAGCATGGTGAAGGTAGGTAAAATGGTGGAAAGCAGGCTGTTGGAGACTGGAAGGGTTCGATTTGCTCTGTCTGGAGAGGGGAGAGGGGGATTTACAACATCACAAAGTCAGCAGGAAAGGCAGCTGTGGGCCTGTCCTTCACCACACCTGTGTGTGTGATAAGTGGATGCACCCGGGGAAAGCAGAGGGAGCCAGGGGAGGGCACACAACCTGTTCCATCTGATCTGAAAATGGTTTTCTTGTGCTTTTTCTACTTTATTTTTGAAGCTATTTCACCACGTCTCCATCATTTTTATTTTGTGCCTTTCCTGTTCCACCTACCCCAAACGTCATGGCTGATGTTTTGAATACAGCTTAGCAATTTTTGTTCATGGGAAGCCCCACATGAGAGCTTCTTGGCTACACCCCCTTCAGGAAGACTTATTTTATGCTTAGCTCTCACACACGTGGGTGCCAGAACTTGGAAGAGGAGTAGCTGTTGGATTCCTCATCTTCTCCCTGGTCCAGGAGCCTGCACAAGACCATGTCCATCATGATCATCAAGTATCAGCTCTCCGTAACGTGTAAGTAGGTGCCTGGGGATGTTTTGAGAGGGGTGTTTTAGGGTTTCCTGTGTTTTGTTTCTGAGGGTCAATGCAAAAAAATGCAAAGAGCCTTCTGCTTTTGGCTGCCTGCTTTCCTCCTTCCACAGGCAGAGTTTTGGGCTGGAATTTGCATCTTGATGCCAAATGCAATGGTTCCGGGCAGCCCTTTCTTTTGTGAATGTGTCTGTGTGGGCTGTTTCTTCTAGCTGCCTTTATCAAGGTCTTAGGTTGCCCAATGCAGAACTTGATTCTTGGGCCTGTTGTATTTTGTTCTCTTTCTTTCTTAATCCTTGCATTTGCTGGATGGTGGTTTTAGTAGCAGCTGGCTGTTTCTTGCCCATTCTCTCCCACCACTTTCAGGGCAAAAACATTGAAAAACTTGTCTGTCTGTGTTTGCCAGTAGTTCTAACAATTCACCTTGTCCTTGCTGGTTGGTTTCCTACCTTCATGATGGTATGTTGCACCCTACGATGAACTGAAATACAGTGGTTGGCTCCTGGTTTCGTATCAATTGGTGTGTGGTGGCTCCCCTGCTCTTTCTAGGCTCCCAGGGTTTGGGAGGCAGCTGGAGGCAATCTAACAAGGCACTGCCTTAAAAAAACATGGAGGTTTCCCTTTTTTTATCATCCTTGCTCTCGTCCTGCACTTCCTCTGTTTATCTAGCGCTGGCTTCAGCGCTCGTCGGACCCTGATTTAACTCACTAACCTGGCAAAAAAGGGATCCAACAAAAACACTGAATTATTATTATTATTTTTTTTTTCTTCTTCTTCTGGGTCTGTGAGTAAAAACAGCTCTGAGTGTCTGGATGAGAAGCCCATCTCTGGGGCCTGCTGCTATTTGCGTTGCTGGCAAAAGTTCTGCTGGCTTTAAAAGGAGTGGACCCAGGGGCAGGACCCATGGTGTGTGTCCTTTGAGAAGGCTGGCCCAAATTTACAGCCAGTGTCACTGGGCAAGCCATGCTTGGACTGAGTCCTAGTCTGTCTGCTGTGTAGTTGCTTTGGTGGGGCAAATCCTTCTGGGTTTGTGGTGGTCCCTAGTGCTTTCCCTTGCTCTGCTTCCTCCCTCCATGGCACCCGTTCTTCTGTTCTTGGCTTTTTTGGGATTGAGGGGGTGAGAGGTTGATCTGTCCTGGAAGCTTGTTTAGCTTTGGGGTATTTGCAACGTGCAGACAAGACTCTTGTGTCAACAGCATCCCGTGTGGTGCTTGGCTTCATACAAAAACCAGGTTCTTCCCCACATCCTTTACTTTTAACTGGGAGAGGAACATCTCCGGCTTCACCTTGAGCTGCTTGGCTTCATACAAAAACCAGGTTCTTCCCCACATCCCTTGCTTTTAACTGGGAGAGGAACATCTCCAGCTTCGCCTTGAGCTTGGTCTGGAAAGAGATTTTGTTTGTTTGTTTATTTTTAACGACCGTGTGTTTGGGTGGTGCTGTTTGTTTCATCCCACAACCTTGCATCTAGTGCTCAAAGCGTGGACGTGTCTCTAGTGGCTGAGTACCTCAATGCTCTGCAGCTCCTGACTCCCCCAAAGGCTTTTTTTTTTGAGTGTGAGGGAACTAATTGTGTAGTTCCACTCTTTTTCCCCCTCTCTGCTGTTGTTGCAGTGTGGTCAGGGGATTTGAATGAGGAGGGTTATTCTAATTGAATGGGGAAAGGTCACCTCATTGGGCTTCTGGTCTCCATCAGGTGGTTGGACCTGGACAAAAGGGGTCTTCGTGTGACAGAAATGGGGCTGAAGGGGTGCAGCTTCTGTGTTGGCAGGGAAAGGATTTTGTGTGGGGGTGTGTAAACTGGTGGCAGGTGGAGGCGAGGAGGAAAAAAGGACCCTGCTCCCCACGTGGATGATTGCATCAAGAGGGTCCCTCCCTCCTAATAAAGAAAGATGAAAATCAGCAATGAACAGATCAGTTTTCTTTTCCCAAGAGCTTTTCCTGGATGGAGTATTTCAGCTCCACCTTCCTCCTGATGGCTATGGAAAGTGAGTTCAACAGCCTCCCAGGTCTCAGCTATTCAAGTTTTCCAACAGAAAAACTTTGCATTTTCAAGACTATTTCCCCCCCTTGAACCAAAAAAAGGATATTATCCAGGGAAGGATTTTGATTTTTATGCTTCTTAAGTTGGAAAACTTCTCCTGCAGAAGCTTTCTGGCTGCCTTTCACAGCAAGTTTGCTCTTTTCACCTCTCCGGGGGTGCTTGGCAGTGCCCCCGAGCACAGCTCACTGCAGTGAGATACACCCCTGATAATTCACATTAGTCTGGGCTACCTTAGGAGAGCAAACAAACTGCAAAATAACTGCAAAATAACCCTCAGGCTGCAGCGTCCACTCTGTCCCTGGTGCATGTATTTGACACCAAGGACTCATGGCACATCCCAATGGGTTGTGGGTTAATTTATCTCTCCTTTCTGGGCTCTTGCGAAGAGCTCTACGAATGCATGAAAGAAAAATAAGCCTTAAAAGCAAAACGGTTGTGACAGCAGCTACTGTGTTTAGCTCATCTCCTGGTCTGGGCTTTTAATTGACCACCCAATGCGACTTCATTGCCATGGTCCTCTTGGGCTGGGATCAAGAGAGTCAGAAGAAAGAGCATTGTAAGTACAGATAGTGGTGTTTGGGGTTTTTCTAATCCCCACTTTTTTTGTCCCATCATATGCCTCCAGACAGCCTGGGACAGAAAGAGAAATCTCAAACTCCCCTTGAAGGGATAATGGAAGGAAGGAGGAGACCTCGTTTGATTTTCATTCCTAGGAAAAATGGCACGCACCTCTCATTCTGCAGAAGCCCCAGTATGAGTTAAGCTGCCAGACACTTACGATAGGAATTTGCTAAGCATTTGTGATTCATGGTTTGGATTGCTGCTCAGCCCCTGCAGAGATCTCTGAGCAGCCGTGTTGGAGGCTGTTCCCTGTGGCTTGACGTGAAGGAAGGGTGTGCTTCCATGTGGCTTGGCACCACCTTCCTAAAGGAATATCCCAGAGCAGGGGAAGATGTTTGATATCAATCTTTTCCTGCTGCGGCGAGGGTCTAATCTCCCAAAGGAGCTATTAGGCTTGAAGTCAAGCTGTGATAGCTCTCCCCTCCCCAGGGTGCAAGGTGGACCCACCTTTGCTACTGTAAGCTCTGCTTCTGGTGGTGGCCCTCTGACTGATGGCCACCCACTCACCCTGTCATGCAGCACCAGAAGCCACCAGATAATGAGATATTCAGAATGTTGTTGCCCCTGGGTCAATCACTCGTACCTATGCACATGTCCAGTTAGCAGAACCATTTGCAGGGGCAAAAACTTGGTTGGGGTTGGTAGTTCTTCTGCATTAAGGTCCTGCAAGCACCAAAAGGTTCTGCTGGGTGCTGACTATTGGATGCTTTTCAAATGTTGCCCTGCAAATAATAAATGAATGGGCCAGGGACCCTGGCACAAGTGATGTGGAGGAGCCTTGCATCAATGCTGCTCCAGGAGAGGTCCCTCAGGTGCAGTGATGGTGGGTGCTCTAACGAGGCACTTGGCTTTAGGGCTTCTCTGCCCTAAAGTCAGAGCTCAAGGTGAGTCCCTGGGCCATGGAGACCCTCTCCATGTTCTCCTCCTCACGAGTGCTTTTCTAAACATGTTGAGCTTTATTAAGTTTGAAGAATCCAGATTCCATCTCTGAGAGTATTAGAAAATGGATAAAAAGAGTGAGGCATCTCCACCCATATTCAGATACGGTCACGAAATGGTGCCTGAGGATGGAGGGAGAGAGATCCAGTGCTGGTGGTTAAACCAACCTCTAGGCAGTTTTGGCTGTGAGAGGTGTCCCTAAGCCTTTCAATCAACGTGGCAGAGGAGCAGCAGCACCCTGAGAGACCTTTGCAGCCCTGGCAGGCAGAAGCTGCAGGGGATGAGCACAGTTAATGCTCCTCATCCATCTGAAATGAAGCAAACGCCCTACCAGGACTCGACCTTTCCCTGCGGTGTCTGTTTTGAGCTTGTGACCCCTTTGGCTTGGCTGGAAGAGGGTGGGTGGCAGATGTTAGAGATCTTGTCTTGGAGGGAAGAAGGGGGGAAACTGTTCTCTAAACAAAAATCCTCCCTTGTGGCCTGCAGTTTCCTAAAACTGCTCATTTGTGAGCTAGAGATATTTATCTATCCCCTCCTATATGAGTGTGTGTACGTCTCATAAATACGGGTGTGCATAAACATCTGTATATAGGGAATGCTTTATTCTGTTACCAATGCGCTCGTGTTATTTCAACAGTAACAGCAGCACTGAGGCCAGAAAATGCATCATTATCAGAGCTCAGCCTTGCAAGTGCCATAAATTTTTTTGATGTCAAAATATTAGTGGCTTCTCCGATGTCTTGTAAGGACATCCGATGCCAGCGATCCTTATTACCTCATCCACATGCACGCCAACTACCAAATTAATGTGCTTTGATTTTGTGCATTTTAGCCCATGAACAGAAAGATCATGCCTGCTTTGATTAGAATCATGGGGTGATTTTGCAGGTACTAAAGGCTGGGACAACATTTGGGTGGGAGAAGTTAGCAGTCTGTCTTCAGTGGCTTCTGGGGACCAGGCTGTGGCCCTGTTGGGCAGCAAACATGGGATGGAGCAGAGCAAGATCAAGGAGCAAGGCAGGAGAAGCAGCAAAGAAAGGGAGCTTGGAGCTCCAGATGAGCAAGAACAAGCTGGTGAGAAGCCAGCAAAATCTCTCAGCCCATGTTGGTGGGCATACAATTTGTGACACCCGAGCCTTGCTCTTTTAGCAAAGATTATTTGAGAGGTTGGCTCAGGGATGTCAAAGCAGATGCCAAATCAAGGTGTTGCCAAGAGCGTTTTTTCATGTCTGAGCAGCCTCCCTTACTGCTGGGGAAGACGAGGATCTGTGGTTTGCTCTTGTGGGTATTGAGGCAAGTTTGTTTATTGCAAGTAATCTAAATATTGTGTTGTATGTGTATTCAAACCTATATGCAAAGCACCGATTGCTTGCCTAATCTATTTTTTTTTTTTTCCCCTGCAAACAATTTGCTCGCTCACTTCAGTGTAAATCAGGAGTATGTTCTACAGCGTTGATAAATTCTGGGCTCATATAACCGTGGTGGGAGAAGAACTGGAGTCTACGTGTTTATAAACAGTGAGAGAAAATATATATCTCTGCACATGGAGTTTACATTCCACATGGTCTCCCTTGCCAGGGTGTCCAATAAAAGAAAAGATGCATTTCTTTTCAAAAGACACTGGAAACATCTGGCTGGGTGGCACCATCACTGCATCTCATATGTGGAATCCAAAGGAGGTCAAGCACGATGCAGCAGCCCCATTAATTCGGGGTGCTTGCTAGGGACTAACAAGCTCTGTCATTAAGTAAAATCAATCAAAATTAGGAAATCTGGGCCCTGGGGCTCTTAGCAAAAGGCTTGAGGTGGTGGGGGGAGGTGGGGAAGGGAGGAACTTATTAATTAATTTGATAGGTGTTTAGGGGCTTTTTTTTGGACATGGTTTTCCAACACTCACTTGGAAGAATTTTTGGCAGGTTCCTGATAGTCTAAGGTTCAGAGAAATTATTTTAATCATTAAACATTATTGTTGCCTGCTGTTCTGTCCCAACGTTTTACTGTTCCTTCGCAAGGTATCGAGGCTTCTTCATAGCAGTGATTACAAACTGGAGGGACACGGGGAAAGGGAACTCTATTGTCTATGAAAAAGAGAAAACAAACAAAAAGCATGAATAGTTTATGTGTGCTTGGCTTCTGCCTCTTAGGCTAACGGCTCTGCAAGGCCTTGCTGTGTTCCTGATGGGAGGTATCCTTCTTAATGTAATGTAAAGGTGGCATCCACGCTGCACTGTACAATTAGCCAAGTCACCTCTGATGAGATTTAAAGGATAAAAGGCAGCCAGACAAATCCAATTCTGTGCGTAATGTCCTCTGTGGTCCAGTGTTGAATTGCTCTTTCCAGCCCAGACAGGCATAAGGCCATATAAGAGACTTTCCTGAATTATTTTGAGGGCAAGTGTCGGAAAGGGTTGGAGAATGGACATATCATCATTTAAGCCCCACTGGGAATTTTTAACAGTTGACAATTGAATGTGTAGAGGACAAGCTTCTCTGTGCCGTACCAAATCCTTCTTTTAACAGGGTCATTGAAGTTACAAACATCAGAACAACTGACTCTTTCAAATACCTTCTCTAAACAGACTGGACTCAACAGTCCTTGACTTTGAGATACCTGAGGAAGAGAAGTTTTTTTTAAACAGCCTTCCACGTATTCAAAGCTAGCAGTGGTATTAGGTCTCTAATTCATCTTTTTAGGCAATGGGTAAGATCACGATAACCTTTCTGGGCACTACAGCAGTGTCTATCAGCTCAGTGACAAGTTAATTCACTTGTATCTAACAAAAGTCTCGGGGCTATTTTTCCTTTCTTTGCATTTCTGCAAAGATGAAAAATACTTGAAGGGAGGGGTGAGTATTCATCTTACCTCCAGGGAATATTTTTCTCTGTAATCCATAGTTTGACTCCTGCTTTTTTTTCATGGCTCTTCATCATACAACACACCCTTCACTGGCACATTGATTGCCTACGGACCCATCCTCAGTGATGCTTAGCAGAAATCTGTTTGACAAACAAATGTGGTGATTCTTTCTTCTTGTCCAATATCCTCACAGTTTGTTTTGTTTTCTTTATTTTTAACAACAAATGGGCTGGAGGAAAAGATGATGATCCACTTGGTAGAGCATTCCTGTACTGTCACCAGCTCCCTCTATGGCATCTTTGATAAATTAACCTTGGTGCTGGTTGCCTACCGTCCTGCTGGGCTCATTGACCTGACCACGCTCTCCCTTTTATAGGAACGAGGACAAAAGCCAGATTTAGGCGAAGTCACTAGACTTGTAATTCTTCCCACATTTTACCCGTCGCCGTTAAGCGTACGTGGGGCACGCTGTCGGTCATGAACCCTATGGGCTGATCCTTGGCTGCAGAGCTCCCTGAAGGAGGAATTTTCCCACTGCTAATCTTTTTGGCAGAGGAGCGTAGCCTCACTCAATGCAATTGTTATTTTTATTCTTCGCTGAATGCTCCGCAGCTCGAGCTGGGTGGTCTCTAAGACGTCGTACACAATTAACGTAGGCTGAGTCAGGGGGCAGAGAGGTATTATCGGGGAGGAACGTAGGAGCCAAATTCTTGTGACGCTGCTGGGATGGGGGTGAGGGCTGACATTGAGCTGTAGCTGCCGTTTGCACAGTTCAGCAGAGGGGCTGTCTTGTTCAGAGGTCCCTATCTATCTGCTGTCCCTCTCTTTGAGGAAGAGCTACGCGGAGCTGTCAGTCCTGGCAGGGTTGCAGCAGGTCAGCAAATCTTATTGGATGGGGCTGACAGCTTTGTCCTCAAAATGCCCATCTGAGGAGTGCTGACTAAACCCATCTGTCATGGGCAGAGCTGACCAAAGAGGAGTTATGAACCTCAGGCAAAGCAAGGGGAGGCTGAAGGGATTGACTTCAGAGCATTGCATCTGATGGAAATAACACCATGTCCTGCTGAGAGCCTTCCATGGCTCATGCTTCGTTGCTGGGCAAAGCCACAGGGAGATCTCCTAGCCCTCTGGTCCACACACAACCCCTGCTGTGGGGTTGTGTGTGGCCATCCCTGGAAAGATGATGGAATGACTTGTTCTAGGTGTCATCTCAAAGCATGTGGAGGAAAAGAAAGCTCTCGGAAGTAGTCAACAGGGATTCACCAAAGGGAAATCACATCTGGGTAATCTGATAGCCTTCTACTACCATTCAGCATAGATTAGGGGAGGGCAGTGGTTGTTCTCTACCTTGACCTGTTATCTGCCTTCGACAAGTCTTTTGGCACCATTTCCCACAGCATCCTCGCAGGTAAACTTAGGAAGTGTGGGTTAGATGAATGGACAGCGAGGTGGATTGAAAACTGGCTGAAAGACAGGGTTCAGAGGATTGGGATTAGTGGCACAGAGTCTAGTTGGAGGTCCATAACTAGTGGTCGGAAGTAGTCAACAGGGATTCACCAAAGGGAAATCACATCTGGGTAATCTGATAGCCTTCTACTACCATTCAGCATAGATTAGGGGAGGGCAGTGGTTGTTCTCTACCTTGACCTGTTATCTGCCTTCGACAAGTCTTTTGGCACCATTTCCCACAGCATCCTCGCAGGTAAACTTAGGAAGTGTGGGTTAGATGAATGGACAGCGAGGTGGATTGAAAACTGGCTGAAAGACAGGGTTCAGAGGATTGGGATTAGTGGCACAGAGTCTAGTTGGAGGTCCATAACTAGTGGTCCCCAGGGGTCAGTACTGGGTCTAGTCCTGTTCAATATGTTCATCAACGACCTGGATGAGGGGACAGAGTGTAATCTTTTCAGTGGTGCCCAGGGATAGGAAATGGGCACGAACTTGAACATAAGAAGTTCCATCTAAACATGAGGAGGAACTTCTTTCCTTTGAGGGTGGCAGAGCCCTGGCAGAGGCTGCCCAGGGAGGTGGTGGAGTCTCCTTCTCTGGAGACATTCAAACCCCACCTGGACACGTTCCTGTGCAACCTGCTCTGGGTGGCCCTGCTTCGGCAGGGGGTTGGACTAGATGATCTCCAGAGGTCCCTTCCAACCCCATGGGATTCTGTGATTCTTTATGGTGACCAGTGGGAAAGACCAGCAGCCATGGCATTACTGGAAGGAATTTGGGAGCCTTCTCTAGCAGAGATCATAGACCTGTCATCAGTGGGATGCATTTCAAGGACTTCCACTTCCCTAGACATTTCTTTAAAAGAGAATTGAGAAGGAGATGGGTTGAAAATTATCTTTAGCAAGGGATTGCTATTTTTTTTTCTATTTTTTCCCTGCTACTGAAAGCATTTTACAAACAACTGATTAAGTTTTGCATCATCCCATGGCAGCTGTAAGTGGTAATAGATCATTGCTTTATTTCTGCTCTTCAGTCTGGAAGCCTCAGCTAGTCATCGGCAAATCGGGAGGTGCAGGCGGTTAATGAAACATGTAATTGAAAAAGAAGGGAAAAATAAAATCTCCATATGCATGAAAAGTTACTGAAATCCCCATACACCGAGAAATAGATTGGTGACAGGCTGGAAAAATTACTCCAGTTGTTCAGTGTTGTCTCGGGGATGCAGCAGCTATCACCTCCTCAAGAGCCACAGGCAGTGCTAGCCTGTCCACTGGTGGTGTGAGCTTGGAGGTGTTGCCTTGTCTGAAGGTGGAACAGCCCACCCTGCTGATGTGTTGGACCTCGACTTGACTGAGTTGCACATCACAACTTGGGAGGAAGGCCAACTGGATGTGATGACACAAGTTAAACTGGGCTGAGTAGATCCTGCCTGGTCTTGGACTCTTAATTTCTTTTGCATGCACTTCTCTTGGGAAGCTCTGTGACCCTTTAAAGAAAAAACAGCCGTTTGCCAAGGGAATGGCTTGCGTGCACCCAGGGACCATCTTCATCGTGCTGTGGGCTACTGTGCACCACCAAAATAGCACTGGATTCCTCTGCCCTCCCTCGGGGATGGAGGGAGCTTGTGCATGTGTCCCATCTCTGGGTGTCCTCCACGTCCAGCAGACACCGCTAGGACGTTCGACAGCTGCTGTCGTTTTGGGACAGGGTTGGATGTTTGCCCATCGCTGGATGGAGAACACCAGCTCCTTTGCTCCGGAGCAATGAGCTGCAAGAGGCTTGAAGCCATCTGAGTTTCCACAAGGTGGTATTTATCTTTGGAGGGATACAATTTGCTCTCTCCTCCCCTTCTTCTGTCCACAACCTCTGCCTCATTGTGCTACAGGAAAGCCCAAAGGCTGTCGTGTGAGCGGGCAGGCAAATATCTGGATCACCGTAGGGTAAGAGGCTTAGAGGGATGAGTTGACCTCAGGAGAGGCAGGGTGCAACTCAGCTCTTTTTGATTAAGTTGGGATTTCTTTCAGTTTTTCAAGCGGAAAAGGTATTATTCTAAATAACGCTTTTTCCGTGCTTTCCTTCCACCTCCCATATAATTTTCCATCTCCCCATCAGAAAAAGGAGAAGGGGGATTTGTGAGGAAAGCAAAATCGTTTTTCTTTTGGTTTTATTTCCTCTTTTTTTTGGTTTAGTTTTTTCTTTAAAAAAAAAATAAAATACTGGTTTCTTTTCTTACTGGAAAACCAGAGAAAATTAGGGTGGAAGAGGAAAATATTATTCTCCCTCAGCTTTAGGGATGCTGCATGGCAAAGGGCTTCTGACAGAGCAGCTGCCAGGGATTGAAGGGTTGCCAAACCCATCCTTTTTGTGAAACTTCAGTCCCTGAATGTCCCTGTGTGCCAGGACTGCGCAAAGGCTGCCAAGTGCATTGGTGCTGTGTTGTTGACCTTCCAGAAGTGACATTTCAATCCCAGCTGTAGGGCTGCCATGAGCACCATTAGTATGCCCTAAGGACACCCAACATGGGGCAAACTGGGGTCTTTGGTGTCTATGGCAGAGGACTTCAGGGAGATGGTAATTTCCTCGTCAGTCTTTAACTCTAAACCCCAAAATGACAATCCTAGAGGCAGGTTTAACTCTTTCACCTCTTCCTCCCACGACAGAAATGTTCAGTCTCCAAGTAGAAATATGCTTTCCTGAAATAATTTGTGACACGAGCTCTGGCAATGGTTATTCCCAGATGCTGCACTGAGTGGTGGTGCCTGGCTCCTGTCCCAGGAGGTGTTTGACTACTTTAAGTGTTATCTGAATAACATCCTATAAATTGACAGCAGCACCGTCGCCTTGGGGAGCTCTCCTGTGCCCAAGCCAGAGGGAAATGTAACTTCCAGGCCAGCAAAGGGAGGCAGAAACGATGAGGGGCTTGGAAAATCTTCCACAGGTGGAGGAGGAGGGGTTTAAATGGATTAGGGCTGTTAAATTTAGTGAGGAGCAGAATAAGAGGTGCCTGGGTGGGATTTGTGAAATAGTTAGTGGTGCAGAGAAGGTCAAGAAACCACTCCTATCTACCAGCTTGTATATTTTGCAGGACACATGATGTGTGAATCCACTTCACTTGAAGTGAGGGGTGGAATCTTAAATAATACTTACATAAAACGCTCCATCAAATATTTAAAGTAGAAAAAAAAGATGTTTTGAGAGTATGTGTCGGTGCTCCAGCTGTTCTTGAGTGATGATGTTAGGATAGATGATGCCCAGGCCTTGGTAGGAGCACTTCTTCATGGTCCATGAGGGGTTGCAGGACAGTCTTCTGCCTTCCCCATGAGGCTGCCATAATAGTTTCTGATGGATATGGAAATTCAACCTCTGCTTGGCAAGATTTTTAGGATTTAAATCTGTCCTAGGGCTGAACTCTTAACAGATGGCTTAGATGTTTTGCATACAAACCTGGTAGTGTCAGGACACGGCAAATGACCCATTGAAAAGGGCTGGCCAAGCTCAGGAGCAAGCCCTAAAGGTGGCTGGACACTGAGGGGCTGAGGGTGTCTGCTGCTCTAAAGCTGTTGTCATCTTCTGGCCATCAGGAGCTGAAGTGATGGTTTGCTCTATAGTTTCCATAGCATGATTCACTGCGTGGTGCTGATTTGTCAATGAAGTTAGGACAAGCTGTGTTGCCCGATCAGAAGCAACCCCATGATTCCTCTGACACTTGCAAGCTTCACTACTTCACTTCACAGAAGAAGTAGCCAAAAATATTTGTGGCCTTGGGATATTTTATGAAAGCGGATTTGTTCCCTTTGCAGCAGAGGGGTGATGAGGCCACTGCAGAAAGTGTAGGGGCTGCTGGTGGGGTGAGGGTTCTGCAGTTCCAGGATGAAACCAGGACCCCTGTGGCCTCCTCTTGGAGGGGATGGATGAAGGGAGAGGGGCTTCCCAGCTGGGTCACCCCGTTTCAGATGCGGGAGCTGGCATGCGGTGCCTTGATCTTCTAATGATGCTGCTTTGACCCCTTTGCATTTTCCTGCTGACACTAGGGACCCTCTGCCGTGCTCCTGGATCTGTTTTGATCTTCAGTAATAACAAAAGAAAACAAAGTGATGCTTTGCATTCATCCTGGTCCAAAGATACTCATTAGGTTGGGGATGGGAGATGGGTTTTCTCCAGACTGTCTCAAATGCCCACGTGTCGAAGCTTGCAAAGACTTTGCTGCATGTTGTTCTGAGATTCATATCTAATGAGCACTCCCTGCAGAGGGATATTTAAAATGAATAACCAGGAGCTTCTTGGAAGGGGTTGTTTGGGCAGTGGCTTGCATCAGCAGGGCTGAGAGATGAGCACAGGGAGGAAGGATGGGATATAGGGGGTGGGAGCTGCTGTGCCGTCCCATCACTGAGTAGGGTAGCTGTTGGAAGGAACCTCTGGAGATCCTCTAATCCAACCCCCCTGCCAAAGCAGGTTAACCTTGAGCAGGCTGTACAGGAACACACCCAGGTGGGTTTTGAATGTCTCCAGAGGAGACGACTCCACAATCTCTCTGGGCAGCCTCTTCCAGGGCTCTGCCACCCTCAAAGTGAAGAAGTTTTTCCACATGTTGAGGTGGAACGTCCTGCGTTCCAGCTTGTGTCCATTGAAGGAGAAGTTTTCTCATATTGCCCCTTGTCCTGTCACCAGTCACCACTGAGAAGAGCCTTACCACAACCTCTTGACACCCGCCATTTAGATATTGACAAACACTGATGAGACCCCCCTCTCAGTCTTCTCTTCTCCAAGCTAAACGTCTTAAAGGACTTGACTTAGGGAAGTCAAACGTAAATCATTTTGATGAATGTATTTTAACCACCTGGTCCCATTGTTCCCATAGTGCATTTCATCCAATACTGCAAGTAAATAATTCAGCTGCATTTCACCTCCATCCATCTGAAAGCTCTGCTCTTTCCCTCCTCCCCACCACACCGCAGTGATAAATATGCTTTTCTCTAGGTCAGTTGTTCATCAAAAAGCACTGAGGATAAACTGTTGCTATAAAACCCAAAAATTCTTCCCTGTGGTCATAAATACACAGAGCCAAGTTAGTCCTCTCAACAACGCTCAGGATATTATACTCTAGATCATGGGGGGGTTGTTGGCTTTTGATGGACCCATCAGTATCCATCCGTCTTCAATATTAAAATATTAAGTTGAAAGAAAATGTATAGGTGTTCTTACAGTGACCCATGTTTTGTTTGAAAACAAGGAACATGTGCGATTTGGCATTTGTTATGGAAAAGCTTTACAAAACACCCAAAAAAACAAAACGAAAGAAATGTAACCAAGCCTTTGAAACCTCAAAAAAGTCATGGGATTGTTTTTGGCAGGAAATGAAAAAATTTCCTTTTCCTTGTTATTCTTCTATTTTCTTTCTTTTTTTTTTTTTTCTAATTTTTATTTTATTTTTCTGAAGACGATATAATTTCCTGACTATCCCTAATCTGAGCTGTATAATCAAATGGAAAGGAAGACAAACTGGGATAGCTCCTTCCTGTGAGGAAATGATTTCCAGTCTCTATTTGAATGTACTATATCTCTGCATGGCTTATCCTTCAGATAGAGCTAGAAGTATTATTTGGCAAAGGTCCTTGTTGCACAGATAGGGGCTGGTGATGGAGGACAAAGAGGTAACGGGATAATATGCAGACATCCCTAAGGGTACATAAGACCCAAAGCTGGAGAGAAGGCTCCGAAGGAAATTTTCCTTTGTTTTAATGCACACTTGTATAATCCAAATAGTGCTGTAGGTTTATTTTCTGAGATGATACCCTGACTTGTGTATTTCGGTGTATGGTACTCAGACCAATTGCTCTCATTATCCGATGAATAGGGTTGGCTCTTCCCTTCCAGGCAAAAATTGTCAGAGTAATTAAAACTTGCTCTATTTGCAAATGGGAAAGGTTTTGCAGCTTGCAAAACAGACAGGAACATTAACAGCAGTTACTGGAAGGAGAGCCAAGCGAATGAAGGAAATGCTGGCCTCCAAATTCATCTTTCCAAAAAGGATGCAAAACTCTGTGCTTGAGCTAGCCTCCAAGAAAGCTATGGAAAGCTGCCATGGTGTAGTTTGGTTGGGAATTATGTTTCAGAAAGGATTTGGGTTCAGCCTTGTAACTTCACTGAAAAATGGTCTTAGACTAGACACTGACATATTTTGCTAGCGCTACTCATGGGTTTTGGCTCAAACCAAGGCTTGAAGCCATCTTGCAAGCAGGAAAACATTGGAAGATCTGTTGCTTGTATGAGTGTTTCCAACCACATCTGAAACTGTATTATGAAGTTGGTCTGATTTGGGTTTCCACATCAAAATGGGAGTCAACCCATCCAGATTGAGGGCGTCTCATCCAAACCGCAGCTCGGTTTCTAAAGGGGTTGGATTTGCAGCTCTAGTTTCAGTCTACTTATAATTGGAAAATGACTTTTATTTTGGATGATCCCCAGGAATTTCTCTATCTTGCAGAGTATAGAGCGCGGAGGGGGTAAACCTGACATCTTTTCAACCTTTATGTACGTTCTGCATAATCCAATTGCTTCTGCCCTTGGCTGAGTCAAATTTAGTGCTAGAAAAAAGTGGAAAAGGTTCCACGTGTTCTTTGGAAATGCAAAGAAATTTGTATATGAACAAAACCCTTCTCTTATGAACTCCCAAAGAAGTCTTCCACTCCCAACCAGAAGGTCTATGCCAAGGTGCAAACACCCATCCTAGGCTGTTAGGACAACTTATTCAAACCCTGGTTCTCATTATCATTTTTAGCTACAGAATTTTCCCCCTGCTGAAAAGAGTTATGGCCTGATCTAAAGAAAAGAAAATACTTCCAGAACTTCTCAACATCATGTTTTTCGCTCAGTTGCTTGGTGTTCTGTAGTATAACAAAGAGCAATCACTTTAGAAAATGTTTGCTTTAATGCCCTTGTGGGACCACGCTCCTGCCCCTGAAAAAAGTCAGCAGCAATTAATACACGTTGCTCACTTAACGAGTATGAGCAGGCTTGCTTAACCAGCATGTTCAATATCAGTAGATGCTGCAAAAATATGGTCATTCAGACTAGGCAGATTTGACTTGTAAAACTTCAATAAAATGTTGGAAACCAACCTGGGATTTTTTCTGGGGGGAAAAAATACAGGCTTTGAGCATGCATTGAGGTTTTTTTTTGTTTGTTTCTACAACAAATGGCAGCTTCTAATGCAAATAGTCAAGACTCGTTGGTATTTATCATTACTTTATTGAAAGATCATCTTCAGGTCTTTTAAAAAGGCAGGGGGAAAAAAGGTTTCTGGTTTAAATCAGGGCTTGAAAGGGGCAGTTTTTCACAGAAAGATGTGATGATCTTTTTCCGGCAGAGAAAAGCAGGTCAGTTACCAGTCCAGGGCCCTTTTGCTCCAACGTGGCACAGAGAGGTACTGTGAGCTGGGCTCTCCTGAAAAAGCAGATGATGGATAAGCCCGCATCATCCTCGCTGGTGTGAATTCCTGACCCAGTTTCCATGGCAGACTAGCTCAGGAGCCTTAAAGAGCTGCCAGGGATGGGGAAAATCCCAGTTTCCATGGCAGACTAGCTCAGGAGCTGCCAGGGATGGGGAAAAGGTCTTGCAGGCAGGCTGACCCTTTTATGAACACGAGGCAAGCATTGCCATGTCAGAGCAAGCCACAGTGGGATGCAGGCAGGCTGACCCTTTTATGAACACGAACACGAGGCAAGTATCGCCGTGTCAGAGCAAGCCACAGAATCACATGGGGTTGGAAGGAACCTCTGGAGATCATCTAGTCCAAATCCCCTTGCCAAAGCAGGTCCACCCAGTGGAGGTCCCACAGGAACGTGTCCAGGTGGGTTTGGAATGTCTCCAGAGAAGGAGACTCCACCACCTCCCTGGGCAGCCTCTGCCAGGGCTCTGCCACCCTCACAGCAAAGAAGTTCCTCCTCATGTTGAGGTGGAACTTCTTCTATTCAAGTTTGTGCCCATTTCCTCTTGTCCTGTCCCTGGGCACCATTGAGAAAAGACCAGCCCCATCCTCTTGACACCCTCCCTTGAAGTATTTATCAGCATTGATCAGTTCCCCCCTCAGCCTTCTCTTCTCTAGGCTAAAAAGACCCAAGTCCCTCAGCCTTTCCTCATAAGGGAGATGTTCCAGGCCCCTCATCATCTCTGTAGCCCTCTGCTGGACCCTCTCCAGCAGTTCCCTGTCCTTCTTGAACCGGGGAGCCCAGAACTGGTCCCAGTGCTCCAGATGGGGTCTCACCAGAGTAGAAGGGGAGGATGACCTCTCTCAAAGTCATTGGGCATGTCACAAATGAGCCTCTTCGGACCCGTTCTTCAAGGGGCAGAGTAGAAGGGGAGGATGACCTCCCTCAAAGTCTTTGAGCACATTGCAAATGAGCCTCTTCAGACCTGTTCTTCAAGGGATCTTGTCCCAAGTTTCTGCTAATGTGACAGATGAAGAAGAAAGTCTTGTGGTCACTGGCTGCAAGTAGTGGAAGGGGGTGGGTGGTGTTCTTTAATATTATCCACTAATTCCACTAATTTTTTTTTAACTTTTCCAACTGCCAGCCCCCTTTCTACTCTCTGCCCATCCTCTTTCCCATGGAGAGTCTCAGTATACACCAGTTTGTCAGTTTCTGCTAATGTGACAGATGAAGAAGAAAGTCTTGTGGTCACTGGCTGCAAGTAGTGGAAGGGGGTGGGTGGTGTTCTTTAATATTATCCACTAATTCCACTAATTTTTTTTTAACTTTTCCAACTGCCAGCCCCCTTTCTACTCTCTGCCCATCCTCTTACTGGAGTCTCAGTATACACCAGTTTGTACCCTGGGCTTGCAAAGATCTGGCACATCTTCCCACCCACCCCATTTTGGAAAACAAGAGGTTGGTGAGATCTCTGCCTTTGCAAAGGGCAGCAGCTGCGTTGTGGCATCCCCATCCCACCAAAAAATATCTCCAGGGTAGCTGGCATCTGGTGTATTCTGTTGAATGGCAGTGGGGAAAAAAATAAGTTTGTGCTCATGTTTTTAGCTATCCTTGAAGGCTGGGTTAAGGATTCATGGCACCCATAGGAACTGCTCACCCCATGGGAGGGCTTAGAGTCTCCTCCAAGCCATGGCACATGGAGAACTGGGGGATGAGATGAAATGTTTTTGATAGGGCCAGTGTAAACACCTCCTGAGTCAGCTGCCCTGCGGGCTGGAAGCTGCTCCATCACTTGAGATCACTTAGCTTGGTGCTTGATGTGCTCTTCCAAACATAATTTCTAGCCCAGGGCTGGTTTATTGGGCTTTGCTGTGTGCGTTTATAGGGCAGGGAGGATTAATTCTCTCTGCTGCAGGGGTCATTGGATGGGGCCGTGCAGAAGGTCTCCCGAGGTTCAGAAAGGTGCAAGGACATCAGACACCCGTTTCCAACATGAAAACAGAAAGGGAAATAAGTACTTTATCCCACTACGCTCCCCCACCTCCCCTGACTGCCACAAAAATTCCAATTTACAGAAATATGTAGGCGCCTTTTGGCCTTGCAATGAACAAATCTGAGGTCTCATAAAGGGAAAGTACTCCTTCAAGTGCCTGTTTTGTCCTCTAGTTTATCCCATCCAAGTGTATGTCGGATACAGCAACGATCTCTCCTCCGACAAGGATTTAATATTAGGAAGATGTTGGCCCTAATTCAGCAAAGCACCAGGTCATTGGCAGTGCTTGCACTTCCATGGCTTGCTTCCTTCTTGATGACGTATTGAGCATGGGCTCCTTGGGAGACGAATTTTTGGAGCAGGGAGACAAGTGGGTTTTGTTCCTGTTTATTTTGTTTGCCATGCAAATTAATAATAGGTTAAAGAAGTCCTGCTGATTAGTCGTAACATCCCAGCAGTGTCATTTGTTCTGTCACAGTCAAGGTGGGGGTGCTGGGGTGCTAAGGAAAGAAGACACCAACTCTGCATGGAGATGGAGAAAGAGGAGGCTTCTGTTCTTAAGGAAATTAAAGCATTAAAGTGGCCTTAAAAAAAAAATATGGACTTGCAGTTGGTGGCATGGATTTCCTCAGCTGTTGAGAGTGAGATGGTTGAAAAGCTAAGGTGAGGAAAAATTTTAAGTGAATTGGAGGACCTGAGTTAAAGGAGGAGGTGCATAAATTCTGATGGTGTTTGTGAAACTAAGTGGAAGCATCTGCAGGTATCCCCTTTCCACAGGAATGGAGCAAGACAGACTTTGCTGGCCAGAGACCAGCACTAGCTCTGCTTTTTGGGCATCAGGTACAGGATGGCAAAGTGTTTATCTCACCCATCGCCAGGACCTGCACTCTGTGGAAGGATGCAGGTTAGAAATTTCACGTAAACCTACCCAACGCTTTACCTCAGTCATTCTGCTTTCTGTCTCGGGTCCTCTTCTGCAAAACTGGGGGGGACTTCTCCCTTCCCTTCTCCCCAGCCTCTTGCCATCCAGCAGCACAGAAGGAATAGCATCCTTGCCCCGCAATAAATGGGTGCTGCCCATTTATTGTGGTCTGCATCCTTCAGGAAATCAAATATTGAAAGCTCTTTCTTGCTCAATATATATGTATGATATGTATATATATATATAATATCTACAAAAGAAGCTTGTCTAGAACCATAGCATGCAGCTTTTCTCTGTCAGTAGGCTTTCCACGAGGCTCAGCTTACACATGGGGACCAGATGTGCCCATCCAAAAAGGTTTGTTCACTTCTATACCTTCTCTTTTTCCCCCCTCACCTCCTACTTAAGTACACCATGAGACATGTGGGCCAAGCATCCATCTGAGGCCAAGCGGAAACCAAGAGTGATTTCTAACAATGCCATAAATAGCCATTTTCAATAGTAAATAGGGATATTTGAATTAAGAACTAACTCTCCAAGCAGTTTGTAGACATTCCAGTTTCTTTTAATATCTTCATGTGGCTTTCCCCCCCCTCCCCACCCCCTTCTTCGCTTTTCTTGGTGGGAGGTGACACATTAACAATGGTTCCCATGAGCGAGAAGCCCATGCTGGTTATCTAAAGCAGAATAATAATTAAAAAAAAAGGACTCTTCAAAAGGAGCCTAGCAAAACTAGAGACCTCAGGCGTCTTGGGAGCCGTATATTCAGTTCTTTGATGGGACCTTGAAAAATCCCGTCAACACAATATTGGCAGTCAATGCAAGGACTGGGGGATGTGTTGCCAGCTTAGAGCCTTTTTATGAACTTTCCAAGCTTTCATGAGCTGTCTCAGCCAGCCACCCTTCTTCTTGACATCAAGGAAAGCCGTCCAGAAAGTTGGATTCCAGTTGCATGGAATGACATTTTCTATCTGCCTTTTTTCCAGATCAGGTAGAAAAGTCAGTTTTTCCACTAAGTGGAGGTTCTTGTGAAATGTAGTTGGAAACATGGGAGCGACCTTATTGAAGCAGAACATTTAGTTTCAGTCTAAATGCCAGGTAAAGTGATATTAAACACCAGCACGAGAACAAAAGGAAAGGGTAGAATAACCAACATGAAAAAGCTGAAATTAAGCTTTTGGTTTCAAACTTAAATGTTTCTGAGGTTTTCTTGTCCGGCTCTTGCAAAATCAAAGTTCTCCCACAAGTCAAATGATTTTGGATAAATCGGAATTTACTGCTGAAAAACTGCTCTGGGAATTCTAACAGTTTGCCCCAAACACAGCTTGCTGTCACATCTGTGCTCGTCTTTATAGTGTAGACTTCACTACCCCATGCAAAACTTGGAATCCATCTTTGAATCTGGTCCTGCTTTGAGCAGGAGATTGGAGAAGGAGACTTCCCAGAGTCCCTTCTGATGTCGGTGATGCCCACCAACTTTGCCATGGAAACTACTAACTTCTAATGGGCTTCTCAAAGCCATGCAGAGAAGGCAAAAAGCAGGAAGAGTACCTGTACCTTTCCAGGCTGCAAATTTAAAATTCTTTCCCTGCTTTTCTTTCAAAATATCCCCGAAGTAATCTCTTCCAGCCACCCTACAGACCCCATCTCAGTTCAGTGGTGGAGGAGGGGTTTTCCCAGGCGCATGAAACATCTTTGGGTAGGTGATATCTCTACCTGGAGATGCTGGTGGACAGCCAGCTGAACATGAGCCAGCAGTGTGCCCAGGTGGCCAAGAAGGCCAACAGCATCCTGGCCTGTATCAGGACCAGCGTGGCCAGCAGGAGTAGGGCAGTGATGGTGCCTCTGGACTGGGCACTGGTGAGGCCTCACCTCAAGGGCTGGGTTTAGTTCTGGGGCCCTCACCACAAGAAGGACACTGAGCTGCTGGAGCGTGTCCAGAGGAGAGCCACCAAGCTGGTGAGGGGTCTGGAGAACAAGGTCATATGAGGAGAGGCTGAGGGAACTGGGCATGTTGAGTTTGGAGAAGAGGAGGCTGAGGGGAGACCTTACTGCCCTCTACAACTTCCTGAAAAGAGGTTGGAGAGAGGTGGGTGTTGGCCTCTTCTCCCAGGGGAATAATGACAGGAGCAGAGGAAATGGTCTGAAGTTGGGGCAGGGGAGGTTTAGATGAGATATCGGGAAGAATGACTTTCCTGAGAGGGTGGTCAGGCCCTGGAAGAGCCTGCCCAGGGAGGTGGTGGAGTCACCATCCCTGGAGGTATTTCAGAAACACATAGACATGGTACTTCAGGGCATGCCCTAGTGCCTGAGATTGTTGGTGTTTCTATTGTGTGTGTATGGTTGGACTCCATCTCAAAGGTTCCTTCTAGCCATGAAGATTCTGTGATTCTGTGACTGCAGGGAGCACCCATTAATGGGGAAGGCACAGAGGAGCTGGCTAGTTAAGTTAGTAGTCTTTAACTTTACCCACTTCACCTTATAGAGAGGGGAGAAAACAGCAAGAAGAAATACCAAATGATATGTCAGGAACCATTGCGTGAGTCAAGTGGGAGGGGTGGTACTGGTTGCTGGGGGAGAACTTGACAGATCGAGAGGTTTAGTAACGTAAGAAGCATTTTGATTACCTGGTGCTGACTTTCTCTGGGAATCTAGGAGCTGCATAAAGTCACTGTTTAATTCTTGCATGTGCTGGTAGCTGGGCTGGTCTTCCTTGAACTTGGTCTGTTAAGAAAATTAGAGCCTATGGTCACCCTGACTTGATGGGACGGTGGCCTAAGAGGGACAGTAGAAGTAGTTCAGCCACAGCACCCCACCACCTGGTGTATTTTGGCTGAGCCATTTCAGTACTAACTCAATGCTAGGTTGACAGCGTGAGTCCTGCTGCAGAGAGCTGTTCTCCAAGCCCCACAGCGTGCTCCACAAATGGGTTGGACATTTGGTGTCGTAATTCCAACAGTGCTCGGTATTGGCTCCGCTCCCCTTTATTCAAAGTCAGCGGGGAAGCGCTGACGGCGAGCCAGCGAGGCTCTTAAAACCCCTTTCTCTCACTAATTACTTCTGGCTGCCGTGGAAGCCCCAAGGACTTCAAAGGGATGACACTGGATTTGCATGAGGCTGTCTCCCTGGATCCTTCCATCCCAGTTTCTCAGCCCATGGTGGTCCACAAGGCTTCAGAAGGGGACCCGCTAAACAACTGCAGAAAACATTAAAATATATTTTTGCGTTCCCACAAATGCATGTTCCCACACAAAGAAAATGGAGAGAAATCAAAGCGCTAAACGAACAATTGAAATGCAGCTTCTTTTTTTAATTTTTTTTCCCCTCTTTTTGGCTGTAAATGAAAAAACATGTGCACAAGATGGAGTTGGGTTCTTCAAAAAGTGAAATGGTTCTTAAATGAAATGCCCAGAAGCACAAACTCCGCCCCACATCAAGAGTGGGATTCTGCAGAGGTGGTCCAAAGCTAAGGTGGGCACCATCCTTTGGGGCACGTCCAAGCCCCAGCCCTTAATCTCACTGATGTCTTGGTGCTTTTAACATCTCATTCTTAACTAACTGTACTTCATAGAATCATAGAATTGCCCAGGCCGGAAGGGACCTCCAAAGGTCATCTAGTCCCACCTCCCCGCAGTCAGCAGGGACACCCCCAACTAGACCAGGTTGCCCAGGGCCTCGTCGAGCCTCTCCTTGAATATCTCCAGGGATGGGGCCTCAACCACCTCCCTGGGCAACCTGTTCCAGTGCTCCACCACCCTCACAGTGAATAACTCTCTCCTCATCTCCAGTCTAAATCTGTTCCCCTCCAGCTTGAAGCCATTGCCCCTCGTCCTGTCACTGGAGGGCTTTCTAAACAGGCTCTCCCCAGCCTTCCTGTAGGCTCCCTTCAGGTACTGGAAGGCTGCTATTAGGTCTCCCCGGAGCCTCCTCTTCTCCAGGCTGAACAACCCCAGCTCCCTCAGCCTGTCCTTGTAGCAGAGGGGCTCCATCCCCCTGATCATCCTCGTGGCCCTCCTCTGGACCCTCTCCATCAGGTCCATGTCCTTCTTCTATTGAGGGCTCCAGACCTGCACACAAGACTCCAGGTGAGGTCTCACCAGAGCAGAGTAAAGTGGCAGAATCCCCTCTCTGGACCTGCTGGCAATGCATCTTTTGATGCAGCCCAGGATGCGATTCTTCAGAATCAGAAGGATGCTTCTTCTCACTGGCCAAATGCTGCATACATCCTTCTGGCTATGTCTTAGGGCCATGTAGCCTTCCTACCTCTCTGTTAATGCAAAACCAAAGACAGACTGCTCCAAGCAGATTGATTTTTTTTTTTTGTTTCGTAACATTAATGAGTCTTCAAGGAGCTTCATACCGCTCACATCTACGCAATTGCATCCCTGGCACTTTGCCACTCCGTGTCCAGGGGCTAAATTTTGAAGCAAAACACGGATGCATCAGCTTTGCCACAGTCATACTGCTTTCCCTCGCATGGGGATGTGCTCTCTACGAGGGAACAGAAAAACCCCGAGGCCAAGCAATCTGTGCCATCCACAGCCACGTCAGGACACTTGCCAAATCAACGCAAATCCTTCCCCCTCTCTCAGTGGCTGGGTCACAGAGGAGAAACTCTGGTCCAGGCAGGGCAGAAAAGGCACATTTTGGTTTTGATGGAGGTTTGAAGGAGTTGCTTGTGCCAGGGACAGTGATGCCAGCTCAGGCGGATGGGGAAACGTAGGCTGGGAAGTGATGTTCTCAGTATCCCATGGAGGGGCAGCAAAACCTGACACTGAAAAAGCAGCAGCAAATGTGTCAGAGGTTTTTTTTTTCTCTTTTGCAGAGCATTGGCTGCTCTCTTGAACCTTTTGGGGTTGGACAAGTGTATAATCAGAGGGTTTCTGTAATCAAGGCTGTTGGAGAAATCTCCAGCACCACTGCATATCCTAAAAGAAAGGAGAGATGGATTTTTATATATATATA